>NC_134360.1:245477345-245608821 GCF_048569485.1 Anomaloglossus baeobatrachus
ATCCAGCTGTCTCTGTGCCCTGTAGACCCGCCATCATCCCACTGTGCCTGTAGACCCGCCATCATCCCACTGTGCCCTGTAGATCCGCCGTCGTCCGGCTGTCCCTGTAGATCCGCCGTCGTCCGGCTGTCCCTGTAGATCCGCCGTCGTCCGGCTGTCCCTGTAGATCCGCCGTCGTCCGGCCTGTCCCTGTGGATCCGCCGTCGTCCGGCTGTCCCTGTGGATCCGCCGCCGTCCGGCTGTCCCTGTGATCCGCCGCCGTCCGGCTGTCCCTGTGGATCCGCCGTCGTCCGGCTGTCCCTGTGGATCCGCCGTCGTCCGGCTGTCCCTGTGGATCCGCCGTCGTCCGGCTGTCCCTGTGGATCCGCCGTCGTCCGGCTGTCCCTGTGGATCCGCCGTCGTCCGGCTGTCCTGTGGATCCGCCGTCGTCCGGCTGTCCCTGTGGATCCGCCGTCGTCCGGCTGTCCCTGTGGATCCGCCGTCGTCCGCTGTCCCTGTGGATCCGCCGTCGTCCGGCCTGTCCCTGTGGATCCGCCGTCGTCCGGCCTGTCCTTGTGGATCCGCCGTCGTCCGGCTGTCCCTGTAGATCCGCCGTCGTCCCGGCTGTCCCTGTAGATCCGCCGTCGTCCGGCTGTCCCTGTAGATCCGCCGTCATCCGGCTGTCCCTGTAGATCCGCCGTCATCCGGCCTGTCCCTGTAGATCCGCCATCATCCGGCTGTCCCTGTAGATCTTCCGTCATCCGGCTGTCCCTGTAGATCTTCCGCCATTTGGCTGTCTCTGTGCCCTGTAGATCCGCCATCATCCAGCTCTCTGTGCCCTCATTCTGCTTACCTAATAGCGCCCTGGCATGCTATGACCACATTTACAGCAATCTAACCTTCACTGTTGTCTCTTCACGTAGACCTTCACCCGCAGAATATTCCATAAACATCTGACCATCATCATCCACCTGCATGAGGTTGTGACACAAGAATCGGAGGCGAATGTTCCACAATCTGCACAGACCCGGCGTGAATCACCAGCGCAGGACACAAGCACCGGTGTTTAGACCGGCCGCACAGGCATGGACGGCACTAGGTGTCTTCTACAAGCGTTACTGTAACCATGGGGTGTATCAGCTGCCCCTGTACCAAGGAGCCCCCGGCCAGGTAACGACTACTCCTCTAATTAGCGTAAGGAGCCCCCGGCCAGGTAACGACTACTCCTCTAATTAGCGCAAGGAGCCCCCGGCCAGGTAACGACTACTCCTCTAATTAGCGCAAGGAGCCCCCAGCCAGGTAACGACTACTCCTCTAATTAGCGCAAGGAGCCCCAGCCAGGTAACGACTATTCTCTAATTAGCGCAAGGAGCCCCCGGCCAGGTAACGACTACTCCTCTAATTAGCGCAAGGAGCCCCCGGCCAGGTAACGACTACTCCTCTAATTAGCGCAAGGAGCCCCGGCCAGGTAACGACTATTCCTCTAATTAGCGCAAGGAGCCCCCGGCCAGGTAACGACTACTCCTCTAATTAGCGCAAGGAGCCCCCGGCCAGGTAACGACTACTCCTCTAATTAGCGCATGGAGCCCCCGGCCAGGTAACGACTATTCCTCTAATTAGCGCAAGGAGCCCCCGGCCAGGTAACGACTACTCCTCTAATTAGCGCATGGAGCCCCCGGCCAGGTAACGACTACTCCTCTAATTAGCGCATGGAGCCCCCGGCCAGGTAACGACTATTCTCTAATTAGCGCAAAGAGCCCCCGGCCAGGTAACGACTACTCCTCTAATTAGCGCAAGGAGCCCCCGGCCAGGTAACGACTACTCCTCTAATTAGCGCATGGAGCCCTGGGTAGTAACAGTATATATATATATATATATATATAATCTATACAGTGTGCTGACATTGATGTGTGTGCCCCAGATGAGGGGTAACCCTCAGCGCTTCCTAATTTGTGACCTTTCCCTCCATAGACTGCATTGCGCGCCCTGCGGTCAGGAGATTGCAGACAAAAATTGCAGGAGTTGGAAGAGAAAAGCGCGGTAAGAAAAGCTCCGGAGATCGGGGGGCACAGGTGCTGGTATGGGGGATGGGTATTATAATGGGGGGGGAGTGGACATAGAACGACTGATTACAAGGCTGTAATATCAGCCAAGGTAAATTGCTGTCAGTCTGGCAGTGAAGAGAGACTATAAGAACCATACCGCCCGTTACAGATTGTGCGGTTGTCGGGAGCGTCCGTCATCGTGAGGATCGCGGATGGACGGCGCCAGGAGGAGTGACAACCTACAATCCGCAGGTGAGTACAGAGGACATTGTGAATCACAGAACGGCGGGCGACTTCTCACACTGCGCTCCTATAGGATGTAAACTGGACGTACCTAGCGGAGGACGCCACCGCCTCCTACACCGCACAGCCGCGCTGGAGGAACATAGCGGAGCTGGTACCCGGCACGCAGCAGCCGGACACCTTCAAGGCTCTCCTAGTGACCTGGTACAGAAAGGTAAGGGGAGGGAAACAACCAGCCGATACTATGTCTCCTAATTACTAGACAGTGAGCCGCTGTATATACCCCGGCTATTTCACATCCGATCATGTGTGCTACGTGCAAATGTGGAGGTAGTGCGGTGCGGATCTGCAATGCTATACACAGTTACTGACATATTTAGGTTTACTGTATATCAAAGATATATACAATACTTTTTTGTAACAAAAAATAATATATGAAATACATACATTTTTTATATGGACCACATAAAGTATAAAGCACCAATAATTAGATATATATATATATAAAAAAAAAGAGTGCACTCAAAACCAATATAATTAATAAAATACCATTTATTAGAATTTCTTAAAACATTTTTGTAATTTAAAAAATATTTTTCAATATTAATCGCAAAAAAACCCACTTTTTGACTCAACACTATTGAACACAGGAAAAAATATATAATTGATTAATACAAAACATGCAATAATAAATAACGTTCCTCAAATAAAAATTGTTGTGCACCGTGCCCTTTAATAGAATAATTGTATATATGTGTGTAAATACATAAAAAATAATTGAGATATATATATATATATATATACACAAAATTGTCCAGATTGTATTATATATTTATATTAATCACATAAGACTCTCAAAAGGTTAATAATTTACCAAATTGTAATATAACACACTCACATGAGACACCAGTTCATAAAGAAATAATAATAAATACCGTATTTTTCGGACTATAAGACGCACCCTGGTTATAGAGGAGGAAAATGGGAAAATAAAACTTTAAGCAAAAAATGTGGTCATGACACACTGTTATGGGGCGAGGATCTGCTGCTGACACTGTTATGGGGGTAATGTCCCCAAATTCTCTACTAAGGTACCCCATCCTGGTAATGATCCTCCTGCCTTGTATATGATCCTGCTATAAACCCCCATCCATCCTGTTCACATACCCCCCCCCCATCCAGCCTGTTCACATACCCCCCCCCCATCCAGCCTGTTCACATACCCCCCCCCCCATCCAGCCTGTTCACATACCCCCCCCCCCATCCAGCCTGTTCACATACCCCCCCCCCATCCAGCCTGTTCACATACCCCCCCCCTCAGCCTGTTCACATACCCCCCCCCCCATCCAGCCTGTTCACATACCCCCCCCATCCAGCCTGTTCACATACCCCCCCCCCATCCAGCCTGTTCACATACCCCCCCCATCCAGCCTGTTCACATACCCCCCCCCATCCAGCCTGTTCACATACCCCCCCCATCCAGCCTGTTCACATACCCCCCCCATCCAGCCTGTTCACATACCCCCCCCATCCAGCCTGTTCACATACCCCCCCCATCCAGCCTGTTCACATACCCCCCCCATCCAGCCTGTTCACATACCCCCCCATCCAGCCTGTTCACATACCCCCCCCATCCAGCCTGTTCACATACCCCCCCCATCCAGCCTGTTCACATACCCCCCCCATCCAGCCTGTTCACATACCCCCCCCATCCAGCCTGTTCACATACCCCCCCATCCAGCCTGTTCACATACCCCCCCCATCCAGCCTGTTCACATACCCCCCCCATCCAGCCTGTTCACATACCCCCCCCATCCAGCCTGTTCACATACCCCCCCCCATCCAGCCTGTTCACATACCCCCCCCATCCAGCCTGTTCACATACCCCCCCCATCCAGCCTGTTCACATACCCCCCCCATCCAGCCTGTTCACATACCCCCCCCATCCAGCCTGTTCACATACCCCCCCCATCCAGCCTGTTCACATACCCCCCCCATTCAGCCTGTTCACATACCCCCCCATCCAGCCTGTTCACATACCCCCCCCATCCAGCCTGTTCACATACCCCCCCCATCCAGCCTGTTCACATACCCCCCCCATCCAGCCTGTTCACATACCCCCCCCATCCAGCCTGTTCACATACCCCCCCCATCCAGCTGTTCACATACCCCCCCCATCCAGCCTGTTCACATACCCCCCCCATCCAGCCTGTTCACATACCCCCCCCATCCAGCCTGTTCACATACCCCCCCCCATCCAGCCTGTTCACATACCCCCCCCATCCAGCCTGTTCACATACCCCCCCATCCAGCCTGTTCACATACCCCCCCCATCCAGCCTGTTCACATACCCCCCCCATCCAGCCTGTTCACATACCCCCCCCATCCAGCCTGTTCACATACCCCCCCCATCCAGCTGTTCACATACCCCCCCATCCAGCCTGTTCACATACCCCCCCCATCCAGCCTGTTCACATACCCCCCCATCCAGCCTGTTCACATACCCCCCCCCATCCAGCCTGTTCACATACCCCCCCCATCCAGCCTGTTCACATACCCCCCCCATCCAGCCTGTTCACATACCCCCCCCATCCAGCCTGTTCACATACCCCCCCATCCAGCCTGTTCACATACCCCCCCATCCAGCCTGTTCACATACCCCCCCATCCAGCCTGTTCACATACCCCCCCATCCAGCCTGTTCACATACCCCCCCATCCAGCCTGTTCACATACCCCCCCATCCAGCCTGTTCACATACCCCCCCATCCAGCCTGTTCACATACCCCCCCATCCAGCCTGTTCACATACCCCCCCATCCAGCCTGTTCACATACCCCCCCATCCAGCCTGTTCACATACCCCCCCATCCAGCCTGTTCACATACCCCCCCATCCAGCCTGTTCACATACCCCCCCCATCCAGCCTGTTCACATACCCCCCCATCCAGCCTGTTCACATACCCCCCCATCCAGCCTGTTCACATACCCCCCCATCCAGCCTGTTCACATACCCCCCCATCCAGCCTGTTCACATACCCCCCCATCCAGCCTGTTCACATACCCCCCCATCCAGCCTGTTCACATACCCCCCCATCCAGCCTGTTCACATACCCCCCCCATCCAGCCTGTTCACATACCCCCCCATCCAGCCTGTTCACATACCCCCCCCATCCAGCCTGTTCACATACCCCCCCATCCAGCCTGTTCACATACCCCCCCATCCAGCCTGTTCACATACCCCCCCATCCAGCCTGTTCACATACCCCCCCATCCAGCCTGTTCACATACCCCCCCATCCAGCCTGTTCACATACCCCCCCCATCCAGCCTGTTCACATACCCCCCATCCAGCCTGTTCACATACCCCCCCATCCAGCCTGTTCACATACCCCCCCATCCAGCCTGTTCACATACCCCCCCATCCAGCCTGTTCACATGCCCCCCCCCATCCAGCCTGTTCACATGCCCCCCCCATCCAGCCTGTTCACATGCCCCCCCCATCCAGCCTGTTCACATGCCCCCCCCATCCAGCCTGTTCACATGCCCCCCCCATCCAGCCTGTTCACATGCCCCCCCCATCCAGCCTGTTCACATGCCCCCCCCATCCAGCCTGTTCACATGCCCCCCCCATCCAGCCTGTTCACATGCCCCCCCCATCCAGCCTGTTCACATGCCCCCCCCCATCCAGCCTGTTCACATGCCCCCCCATCCAGCCTGTTCACATGCCCCCCCCATCCAGCCTGTTCACATGCCCCCCCCATCCAGCCTGTTCACATGCCCCCCCCATCCAGCCTGTTCACATGCCCCCCCCATCCAGCCTGTTCACATGCCCCCCCCATCCAGCCTGTTCACATGCCCCCCCCATCCAGCCTGTTCACATGCCCCCCCCATCCAGCCTGTTCACATGCCCCCCCCCATCCAGCCTGTTCACATGCCCCCCCCATCCAGCCTGTTCACATGCCCCCCCCATCCAGCCTGTTCACATACCCCCCCCATCCAGCCTGTTCACATACCCCCCCCCATCCAGCTGTTCACATACCCCCCCCCCATCCAGTTCACATACCCCCCCATCCAGCCTGTTCACATACCCCCCCATCCAGCCTGTTCACATACCCCCCCCCCATCCAGCCTGTTCACATACCCCCCCCCCCATCCAGCCTGTTCACATACCCCCCCCCCATCCAGCCTGTTCACATACCCCCCCCCCATCCAGCCTGTTCACATACCCCCCCCCATCCAGCCTGTTCACATACCCCCCCCATCCAGCCTGTTCACATACCCCCCCCCCCCCCCCCATCCAGCCTGTTCACATACCCCCCCCCCGCCCATCCAGCTGTTCACATACCCCCCCCCCCCATCCAGCCTGTTCACATACCCCCCCCCCCCCATCCAGCCTGTTCAACATACCCCCCCCCCCATCCAGTTCACATACCCCCCCCCCCATCCAGTTCACATACCCCCCCCATCCAGTTCACATACCCCCCCATCCAGTTCACATACCCCCCCATCCAGCTGTTCACATACCCCCCCATCCAGCCTGTTCACATACCCCCCCCCCCATCCAGCCTGTTCACATACCCCCCCCCCATCCAGCCTGTTCACATGCCCCCCCCCATCCAGCCTGTTCACATGCCCCCCCCCATCCAGCCTGTTCACATGCCCCCCCCCATCCAGCCTGTTCACATACCCCCCCCCCCATCCAGCCTGTTCACATACCCCCCCCCCCATCCAGCCTGTTCACATACCCCCCCCATCCAGCCTGTTCACATACCCCCCCCCATCCAGCCTGTTCACATACCCCCCCCCATCCAGCCTGTTCACATACCCCCCCCATCCAGCCTGTTCACATACCCCCCCCATCCAGCCTGTTCACATACCCCCCCCCCATCCAGCCTGTTCACATACCCCCCCCCCATCCAGCCTGTTCACATACCCCCCCCATCCAGCCTGTTCACATACCCCCCCCCCCCCATCCAGCCTGTTCACATACCCCCCCCCCCCATCCAGCCTGTTCACATACCCCCCCCCCCCCATCCAGCCTGTTCACATACCCCCCCCCCCATCAGTTCACATACCCCCCCCCCCATCCAGTTCACATACCCCCCCCATCCAGTTCACATACCCCCCCATCCAGTTCACATACCCCCCCCATCCAGCCTGTTCACATACCCCCCCCCCCATCCAGCCTGTTCACATACCCCCCCCCCCATCCAGCCTGTTCACATACCCCCCCCCCATCCAGCCTGTTCACATGCCCCCCCCCATCCAGCCTGTTCACATGCCCCCCCCCATCCAGCCTGTTCACATGCCCCCCCCCATCCAGCCTGTTCACATACCCCCCCCCCATCCAGCCTGTTCACATACCCCCCCCCCCATCCAGCCTGTTCACATACCCCCCCCCCCATCCAGCCTGTTCACATACCCCCCCCCATCCAGCCTGTTCACATACCCCCCCCCATCCAGCCTGTTCACATACCCCCCCCCCATCCAGCCTGTTCACATACCCCCCCCCCATCCAGCCTGTTCACATACCCCCCCATCCAGCCTGTTCACATACCCCCCCCCCCATCCAGCCTGTTCACATACCCCCCCCCATCCAGCCTGTTCACATACCCCCCCCCCCATCCAGCCTGTTTCTACAACATACCCCCCCCCCCATCCAGCCTGTTCACATACCCCCCCCCCATCCAGCCTGTTCACATACCCCCCCCCCCATCCAGCCTGTTCACATACCCCCCCCATCCAGCCTGTTCACATACCCCCCCCCCATCCAGCCTGTTCACATACCCCCCCCCCCCCATCCAGCCTGTTCACATACCCCCCCCCATCCAGCCTGTTCACATACCCCCCCCATCCCTCCTGCTCATATACTCCCATCCTGCTATATGCCCCCATCGTGCTCATATACCATCCTGGTATATGGCCTGTATCCTATAGCACAGAGAAAAAAATAAACGTTTATACTCACCTTTTCCTCACTCCCTGCAGCCGATCATCTTCCTCTCTGGCACGCTGACCTGTGTGTGGAGCCGTTCCCCTGCAGCATCGCGATGTCTTCCTGTCTGTGCCGATCAGCTGACCAGCTCAGCACAAATCAGCTGACCGGCACAGACAGGAAGACATCGCGTGCAGCAGGGGGCCGGCTCCACACACGGGGACGGGTGAGTGCACTGATTCACTGCACCCCGCGCTGGTAATGACGCGCGGGGGGCAGTGAATACAGCCGCACATGATCACTCCAGGCTGTAATTGCCAGGGGTGATCATGCGGCCGGCTCTTTGCTATGCGCGCATCCCCGCTCGTCCTCCCGCCCACCTGTAGCGCCGGCTTCAGCGCTGAGAGATGGGCGGGAGGATGGGCGTGCATATGTAATGAGCGGGCCCACGTGGTCACGGCAGGCACTGCTGCTGCCTGCTCGTGCCCCCGATGACCTGCAGCACCCTCATTCCCAGCCGCAGCCCTATAGTCAGACCATAAGACGCACCCCCAACTTTCCCCCAACATTTGGGGGAAAAAAAGTGCGTCTTATGGTCCGAAAAATACGGTAAGTTATAACCCATAATTAGTAAATAGATATTTAAACCATCACTTAATCTAGAGTCAAAGTGAGCATGTGTACAATCAGAAACCAACCATCAGCTTGGGGTTTGAACGCTGCCCTAATGATTTATGTAGAAATCAAAGTGAGCGTGTACTGAGTCAAAATTAACACCAGCACATAATCTGGACACTGTTATATTGGGCATATAAATTAGCGGTGAAGCATTACAGGGACATATTAAATATAATAAAGAACCTACATAGTAGTCACAATGGCCATGTGTTACCTGTGCCCATGTGGAATCAAAAGAGCTTCCCGACGCGCGTTTCGGCGCTGTGCCTTCTTCTTGGAATTATTTTTTATGTATTTACACACATATATACAATTATTCTTCTATTAAACGGCACAGTGCACAACAATTTTTATTTGGGGAACGTTATTTATTATTGGTGCATGTTTTTTATTAATCAATTTTACAGTATATTTTTTCCTGTGTTCAATAGTGTTGTCAAAAAGTGTTTTTTTTGCGATTAATATTGAAATATATTTTTTAAATTACAAAAATGTTTTAAGAAATTCTAATAAATTATATTTTATTAATTATATTGGTTTTGAGTGCACTCTTTTTTCGTTATATATATGGTTACTGACTTGTAATCTCCTTTCAGTACATGACATCTCAGCCACAATCCACCACAGATCAGAAGAAGCAACCGGACCCCGGAGCAAACCACAAACCCTCTGAACAGAAACCGTGAACTGCTCCTGCCAGCGATGGTCTCCACCATTCACTTCTGGATTAAAACGTTAGGACATCATTTGGACTGAATTCTCTCTAATGGTGCAATCTAGGGGATTTTAAGCCAATATAGGTTTTTTACCTGAGCATTTTATACCCACTTGTTGGTAACTTCTATTAAAGAAAACCCCACAATGATCACTAAACACAGGACAAAACAATGGTTCCCATAATGCCATATTTTGTTGCGTCACCCATCACTGCAAACAAATGATTTCAATAACTTTAAATGAGACTTCTGCACCCGTCCTCAGGTATTTTGGCCGGCTCCTTGTAAGCAGACGGTTCCTCGTGTCTCAGGTGTGAAGGTGCATTCTCCACGCTGCAGGTTTCAGCTCCTTCCACAGATGTTCAAGGCTCACAGAAGCCACTTCAGAAAATCCCAATGTTTTGCTCTAAGCTGTTCTTGCATATATTTAGCTGTGTTTTGGGTTATTATCCGGTTAGATGACTCAGATGAAGCTTTGGACTGTGCTGCGGTTTGCTCCAGAATACCCTGATAGTCTAGAAAGCTCATTGCACAGATGCAAGACAGTGCGCCAGAAAACACACCTAATCCTTCATGTTTCACAGTAGGTATAATGTTCTTTTCTTTTTGTGCTGATGTGACTTTCCAAAAAGCTCCAGTTTTGTCTCATCAGACCAAATGACATCCTCCCAAAAGCTTTAGTCCTTATCAATGTATTTCTGCCAATTCCAGTTTTTCTTATGCCTTATTTTTCAACAATGAGTTCCTCAGTCATCCTCCACAAAGTCCACATGGCAGCAGCCACTGAGGATGATCTGACACTGATGTACTCTAGACGTCACCTCCAATCTCAGGCCTCTTTTTATCACCATATTATTCATCTCTTGAAACTTTGTCATCAACTTTCTTCTTATAACATATAGGGATGTCAGCTATAGTCCAACAGACACACGTTTTAGAGATTGTATAGCCTTTAACATTTATCTGTTTTCTTTCTAATATCATGAGACAACTCTTTGGTCCATATTCCATGCAGTACTCACTAGTGACCAGCGAGCACGGCCATGCTCAGGACGCAGTTCGATGCTTAGATCGTCACCACTTGTGTACAAAGTATAAATGGAAGTCAATGGGGAAATTAATTTTTCTAGTAAAAAAAAAAAAAAAAAAAAAAAGCTCAAGTCATTCATTGACTTGCATTATACTTGTATCAAACAGTTGACTGGATGGATACAAGTACTGTCACATAGTAGTGCTTGCTCATCATGATACCAAATAGCACAACAACTACTTTTCACTGTTTAAATTAAAACTGTATATATTTTCTAGAGACCTGTGATGCTAATTAAAGGCATATGTAAACTGGGCAATTTTTGATCTTTTCTAGAAGCATTATTTTCTCTTATAAACAAAAAATATACTGTATCAGCTCACCACACTTGCTGCAGTCCCGTAATGGAGAAATCAGCACACGGATGGTTGAGAAGTCAGCAGATAAATTAGAAAGCATAAATACAGCACCATCTTTTATTGAATTAAAAAGGTATCTTTATTTGTAAGGTTTTCATAAAATCCAAGAACATGCAGCACATAATATAAAATTGTCCCGGTCAGAGCGACGCGTTTCAACAAACTGTCTTAATCATGGTCTGAACCACAACTGACCAAATACAAAGAAGGGAGTCCACCTGTGAGGCTAGCAACTAATGGGTTAACATGCAAAAAAACCCCATACAATTAAAAGCCTATACAAAACAAATTCCATCATAATTATAAATATAATAAATATATCCCTCTAAGAATAACTATCATGATTCCAAATATGTTCTTTACACTTAATTAGTAACGTATAAAGAACATATTCGGAATCATGATAGTTATTCTTAGAGGGATATAATTAGATTAGATTTTAACATTTTTCTGCTATTTAATCAATATAATTATTTTAATCTTCATTATAACAATACATTCTGCTCTTTAAAATTTTAAAAAAAAACAACTTTCAAAAATACATAATTTATGAACAGATCAATAATGTAAAGTTGAATCTTGTCTGCTGAAGGAAACTTCTCAACCGAGAGACCTTCTGGATCTTCACCCTGGAAACCAGATACCCCCATGGTCTGAACAGCAGACAAGATTTAATTTAACGTTATTGATCTGTTCATAAATGTATTTTTTTAAAGTTGGTCTTTTGAGAAAAAAAATTAAGAGCAGAATATATTGTTATAATGAAGAAAATCTAATCAATAGAATTTTTTTAAACATTTTTCTGCTATTTAATCTAAATATATCCCTCTAAGATAATCATCATGATTCCGAATATGTTCTTTACACTTTACTAATTATGATGGAATTTGTTTTGTATAGGCTTTTAATTGTATGTTTTTTTGCATGTTAACCCATTAGTTGCTAGCCTCACAGGTGAGCAATTACTATTGGGTGGACTCCCTTCTTAAAGAAGGATTTGGTCAGTTGTGGTTCAGATCATCATTTAGACAGTTTGTTGAAACGCGTCGCTCTGACCGGGGCAATTTTATATTATGTGCTGCATGTTCTTGCATTTTATGAAAACCTTAAAGATACCTTTCATCTGGGATGTTTATTAGGGTGTATTCATGTGGCTCAGTATTAAAAAGGGGTTATCCGGCTTATTTTGATTTTTTTTTTATTATTACCCTATTGGGCTACTTTGGGGCAGGTAAGTAGATAGTGAGCACTTACGTGCCCTGCTGTCAGCCCCTCTCCCCCAGCTCAGAGTGGTCATGTAACCGCTCCTGCCGCAATTTTGCTGCTTCCGGTCATTTCATGTCAACATGGGCAGGGCCATGTTGACATGCAAGTCTGCAACAGCATGTTGCTGCCCTGCTGGGCGTGTACAGTGCATGGAGTCACCACCCCCCTTCCCTGCACCCTCCCACACATTCCCCCCACACCCCGTACTCTCCCCGCCCATGGTGTCACCACCGGGCCCCCGGCTCAGCAACTTCTCACCCTGCAGTGCGTGCAGCCGCGGGGATGACGATCGCTGCCATCAGGAGGTTAGATGATATCATTACCTGCTGTGACGATCTTCCCTTCACTCCTGTCAGCGCAGTCACTGACTTCTATGCCTGCCGCGTTCTCAGCAGTATCGCCCGTGACGTCACCGCTAGTGATGTGAGAACGCAGCAGGCATAGAAGTCAGTGACAGCGCTGACAGGAGTGAAGGGAAGATAGTCACAGCAGGTACTCTCAACTAACCTGATGGCAGCGATAAGTCATCCTCAGCAGTGACCTGGGCTATTAATGTTAGCTCAGGTCACTGCATTACTCTCCCAGCCAATGGGGGAACATTCTGTTCTTCATTGACTGGGACAGTGACTATGGTATGAATAGTCATGGGATCCCCTTACTAGATTACGCCAGACCTGGATTTGTTTTTATTTTCAATAAAATTGGTGAAAGAGGGAATGTTTTGGGGAGTATTTTTTTCAAATAAAACTTTTGTTGTTACTGACTGGCTTGGTGATGTCGGGTATCTGATAGACGCCTGACATCACTAACCCCAGGGCTTGATGCCAGGTGACATTACACATCTGGCATCAACCCCATATATTATCCTGTTTGCTACCACACCAGGGCATGGGATGAGTTGGGGCGAAGCACCAGGATTGGCACATCTAATGGATGTGTGACTTCTGGGGCAGCTGTGGCCTACTATTTTTAGCCTGGGGAGTGTCCAATAACAGTGGACCACCCTAGTCTGAGAATACCAGACCACAGCTGTGCTTTACCTTGGCTGGTGATCCAATTTGGGGGAACCCCATGTTTTTTTTGTTTTAAATTATTTATTTAATTCAAAACAGCGTGGGGCGCCCTCTGTTTTGGATTACCAGCCAAGGTCAAGCTACCAAATAGAATGGTGTTCCAAATGTTATTCCTAAGTCCGAACTGGGTGCAAAAACCTAAAAAAACATCACTATGGGGAGATAAGGTATGCACACCAGTGACTATGTAAGGGGAATACATGGAATAGCAGAAACTGCTGTGTGAATACTGACTTGAAAAATCCAATAGCCATATGTAAGAGTGAAAATGTGAAAAATGGAATCTGCATTACTGCCATGAACATATGAATCAAGGGAAATTTAGCTACTGAATTGATCAATGCAATAGAGCCCCAACACTACGCCAAAGTATTTCTCTACGTTGGGGTCCCTAGCTTGAGTGTGTCCTCTCATGCAGTTAAAAAAAACTTACCGTGTATGGGAAGCTGAGACCCAGGCTATTTATGCGTATGATATGGATTGGCAATAGGTGTGGTTGGCGAAGGTTCACAAACGAAAAACTACTAACAATAAGGAATAACGTTTGGAACACCATTCTAAGTCCAAACTGGGTGCAAAAACCTAAAAAAACATCACTATGGGGAGATAAGGTATGAACACCAGTGACTATGCAAGGGGAATACATGTAATAGCAGAAACTTCTGTGTGAATACTGACTTGAAAGAAGGGAATTTTGTTTACTTACCGTAAATTCCTTTTCTTCTAGCTCCAATTGGGAGACCCAGACACTTGGGTGTATAGCTTCTGCCTCCGGAGGCCACACAAAGTATTACACTTAAAAGTGTAAAGCCCCTCCCCTTCTGCCTATACACCCCCCGTGCATCACGGGCTCCTCAGTTTTGGTGCAAAAGCAAGAAGGAGGAAAAATTATAAATTGGTTTAAAGTAAATTCAATCCGAAGGAATTTCGGAGAACTGAAACCATTCAACATGAACAACATGTGTACCCAAAGAACAACAGCCCGAAGGGAACAGGGGCGGGCGCTGGGTCTCCCAATTGGAGCTAGAAGAAAAGGAATTTACGGTAAGTAAACAAAATTCCCTTCTTCTTTGTCGCTCCATTGGGAGACCCAGACAATTGGGACGTCCAAAAGCAGTCCCTGGGTGGGTAAAATAATACCTCGTAATAGAGCCGTAAAACGGCCCCTTCCTACAGGTGGGCAACCGCCGCCTGAAGGACTCGCCTACCTAGGCTGGCATCTGCCGAAGCATAGGTATGCACCTGATAGTGTTTTGTGAAAGTGTGCAGGCTCGACCAGGTAGCCGCCTGACACACCTGCTGAGCCGTAGCCTGGTGCCGCAAAGCCCAGGACGCACCCACGGCCCTGGTAGAATGGGCCTTCAGCCCTGAGGGAACCGGAAGCCCCGACGATCGGTAAGCTTCGATAATTGGTTCCTTGATCCACCGAGCCAGGGTTGATTTGGAAGCCTGTGTCCCTTTACGCTGTCCAGCGACAAGGACAAAGAGTGCATCTGAGCGGCGCAGGGGCGCCGTACGAGAAATGTAGAGTCTGAGTGCTCTCACCAGATCTAACAAGTGCAAATCCTTTTCACATTGGTGAACTGGATGAGGACAAAAAGAGGGTAAGGAGATATCCTGATTGAGATGAAAAGGGGATACCACCTTAGGGAGAAAGTCCGGAACCGGACGCAGAACCACCTTGTCCTGGTGAAACACCAGGAAAGGAGCCTTGTATGACAGCGCTGTCAGCTCGGACACTCTCCGAAGTGAAGTGACTGCTACTAGGAAAACCACTTTCTGCGAAAGGCGTGAAAGAGAAATATCCTTCATTGGCTCGAACGGTGATTTCTGAAGAGCCATCAGCACCCTGTTCAGATCCCAGGGTTCTAACGGCCGCTTGTAAGGAGGGACTATATGACAAACCCCCTGCAGGAACGTGCGTACCTGTGGAAGCCTGGCTAGGCGCTTCTGAAAAAATACAGAGAGCGCTGAAACCTGTCCCTTAAGAGAGCCGAGCGACAAACCCTTTTCCAGTCCGGATTGAAGGAATGACAGAAAAGTGGGTAAGGCAAATGGCCAGGGAGAAAAACCCTGAGCAGAGCACCAAGATAGGAATATCCTCCACGACCTTGCCTGGAGACCGATTAGGATCCCACTTCACCCAGAGCCCTGAAAGGGATGGGGAAGGAAAACAGCATGTGGCTCCTGCCTGTGTACCCGCAATGGGTACCTCAACCTTAACAGCACCGCCGACCAGAGTGGCGTGAGAAGGGAGCATGCTGGGGGCCCTGTTATGGGCCCTCTTTTCTTCCATCCGACCTAGTCAGCAGCTGCTGCTGACTAAGATGTGGAGCTATGCGTGGATGTCAGCCTCCTTCGCACAAAGCATAAAAACTGAGGAGCCCGTGATGCACGGGGGGTGTATAGGCAGAAGGGGAGGGGCTTTACACTTTTAAGTGTAATACTTTGTGTGGCCTCCGGAGGCAGAAGCTATACACCCAATTGTCTGGGTCTCCCAATGGAGCGACAAAGAAAATCAAAATGTGAACGTAGAGAAGAAGGGAATTTTGTTTACTTACCGTAAATTCCTTTTCTTCTAGCTCCTATTGGGAGACCCAGACAATTGGGTGTATAGCTTCTGCCTCCGGAGGCCACACAAAGTATTACACTTTTAAAAGTGTAACCCCTCCCCTCTGCCTATACACCCTCCCGTGCATCACGGGCCCATCAGTTTTGGTGCAAAAGCAGGAAGGAGGAAACTTATAAATTGGTCTAAGGTAAATCAATCCGAAGGATGTTCGGAGAACTGAAAACCATGAACCAAAGGAACAATTCAACATGAACATGTGTACACAAAAGAACAACAGCCCGAAGGGCACAGGGGCGGGTGCTGGGTCTCCCAATAGGAGCTAGAAGAAAAGGAATTTACGGTAAGTAAACAAAATTCCCTTCTTCTTTGTCGCTCCATTGGGAGACCCAGACAATTGGGACGTCCAAAAGCAGTCCCTGGGTGGGTAATAGAATACCTCAATAAACAAGAGCCGAAAAACGGCCCCCTCTTACAGGTGGGCAACTGCCGCCTGAAGGACTCGCCTACCTAGACTGGCATCTGCCGAAGCATAGGTATGCACCTGATAGTGTTTCGTGAAAGTGTGCAGGCTAGACCAGGTAGCCGCCTGACACACCTGCTGAGCCGTAGCCCGGTGCCGCAATGCCCAGGACGCACCCACGGCTCTGGTAGAATGGGCTTTCAGCCCTGAAGGAATCGGAAGCCCAGAAGAACGGTAGGCTTCAAGAATCGGTTCCTTGATCCACCGAGCCAAGGTTGACCTGGAAGCTTGCGACCCCTTACGCTGGCCAGCGACAAGGACAAAGAGCGCATCAGAACGGCGCAAGGGCGCCGTGCGAGAGACGTAGAGCCGGAGTGCTCTCACTAGATCTAACAAGTGCAAATCCTTTTCACATTGGTGAACTGGATGAGGGCAAAATGAAGGTAAGGAGATATCCTGATTGAGATGAAAAGGGGATACCACCTTAGGGAGAAATTCCGGGACCGGACGCAGAACCACCTTATCCTGGTGAAAAACCAGGAAAGGGGCTTTGCATGACAACGCTGCTAGCTCCGACACTCTACGGAGCGATGTAACTGCCACTAGAAAAGCCACCTTCTGCGAAAGACGTGATAGAGAGACATCCCGCAGCGGCTCGAAAGGTGGTTTCTGAAGAGCCCTTAGCACCCTGTTAAGATCCCAGGGTTCCAGCGGCCGCTTGTAAGGTGGGACTATGTGGCAAACTCCCTGCAGGAACGTGCGTACCTGCGGAAGCCTGGCTAGACGCTTTTGAAAAAACACGGAAAGCGCCGATACTTGTCCCTTGAGAGAGCCGAGAGACAAACCCTTGTCCATTCCGGATTGAAGGAAGGAAAGAAAAATGGGTAAGGCAAACGGCCAGGGGGTAAAACCCTTATCAGAGCACCAGGATAAGAAGATCCTCCAAGACCTGTGATAGATCTTGGTGGACGTTGGTTTCCTGGCCTGTCTCATAGTGGCAATGACATCTTGAGATAACCCTGAGGACGCTAGGATCCAGGACTCAATGGCCACACAGTCAGGTTGAGGGCCGCAGAATTCAGATGGAAAAACGGCCCTTGAGACAGCAAGTCTGGGCGGTCTGGGAGTGCCCACGGTTGACCCACCGTGAGGTGCCACAGATCCGGGTACCACGACCTCCTCGGCCAGTCTGGAGCGACGAGGATGGCGCGGCGGCAGTCGGACCTGATCTTGCGTAACACTCTGGGCAGCATCGCCAGAGGAGGAAATACATAAGGCAGTCGAAACTGCGACCAATCCTGAACTAATGCGTCCGCCGCCATAGCTCTGTGATCTTGAGACCGTGCCATGAATGCCGGGACTTTGTTGTTGTGCCGAGACGCCATGAGATCGACGTCCGGCGTTCCCCAGCGGCAACAGATCTCTCGAAAAACGTCCGGGTGAAGAGACCATTCCCCTGCGTCCATGCCCTGGCGACTGAGAAAGTCTGCTTCCCAGTTTTCTACGCCCGGGATGTGAACTGCGGAGATGGTGGAGGCTGTGGCTTCCACCCACAGCAGAATCCGCCGAACTTCCTGGAAGGCTTGACGGCTGCGCGTGCCGCCCTGGTGGTTGATGTACGCGACCGCCGTGGCGTTGTCCGACTGTATGCGGATCTGCCTGCCCTCCAGCCACCGATGGAACGCCTTTAGGGCTAGATACACTGCCCTTATCTCCAGAAGATTGATCTGAAGGGAGGACTCTGTCGGAGTCCAGGTTCCCTGAGCCCTGTGGTGGAGAAAAACCGCTCCCCACCCTGACAGACTCGCGTCCGTCGTGACCACAGCCCAGGATGGGGGCAGGAAGGATTTTCCCTTCGACAGAGAAGTGGGAAGAAGCCACCACTGAAGAGAGGTTTTGGCTGCCAGGGAAAGAGACGTTCCTGTCTAGGGACGTCGACCTCCTGTCCCATTTGCGTTGAATGTCCCATTGGAGTGGACGCAGATGAAACTGCGCAAAGGGGACTGCCTCCATTGCTGCCACCATCTTCCCCAGGAAGTGCATGAGGCGCCTCAAGGGGTGTGACTGGCCCCGAAGAAGAGAGTGCACCCCTGTCTGTAGTGAACGCTGTTTGTCCAGCGGAAGCTTCACTATCGCTGAGAGAGTATGAAACTCCATCCCGAGGTAAGTCAGTGATTGGGTCGGTGTCAATTTTGACTTTGGGAAATTGATGATCCACCCGAACCTCTGGAGAGTCTCCAGAGCAACAGTCAAGCTGTGTTGGCATGCCACCCTGGAGGGTGCCTT
This sequence comes from Anomaloglossus baeobatrachus, assembly GCF_048569485.1. NCBI lineage: Eukaryota > Metazoa > Chordata > Amphibia > Anura > Aromobatidae > Anomaloglossus > Anomaloglossus baeobatrachus. The sequence goes on from NC_134360.1 coordinate 245,496,046, forward strand.
GACTAGGAGATCGTCTAAGTAAGGGATCACCGAGTGGCCCTGAGAGTGTAGGACCGCCACAACGGATGCCATGACCTTGGTGAAGACCCGTGGGGCCGTCGCCAGGCCGAAAGGCAGTGCCACAAACTGAAGGTGTTCGTCCCCGATGGCGAAACGCAGGAAGCGTTGATGCTCTGGTGCGATCGGCACATGGAGATAAGCATCCCTGATATCGATTGATGCTAGGAAGTCTCCCTGGGACATCGAAGCGATGACTGAGCGGAGAGATTCCATCCGAAACCGCCTGGTTCTCACGTGTCTGTTGAGTAGTTTGAGGTCCAGAACGGGACGGAATGATCCGTCCTTTTTTGGCACCACGAACAAGTTGGAGTAAAAACCGCGACCACGGTCCTGAAGGGGAACGGGGATCACAACTCCTTCTGTCTTCAGAGTGTTCACCGCCTGAAAAAGTGCATCGGCTCGCTCGGGGGGCGGAGATGTTCTGAAGAAACGAGTCGGAGGACGAGAGCTGAACTCTATCCTGTAACCGTGAGACAGAATGTCTCTCACCCATCGGTCTTGGACATGTGGCCACCAGGCGTCGCAAAAGTGGGAGAGCCTGCCACCGACCGAGGATGCGGTTTGGGGAGGCCGAAAGTCATGAGGAGGCCGCCTTGGAGACAGTGCCTCCGGCGGTCTTTGGAGGACGTGACTTAGACCGCCATGCAGAGGAGTTCCTCTGGCCCTTCTGTGGCCTGTTGGACGAGGAGGATTGGGACCTAGCTGAGGGCCGAAAGGACCGAAATCTCGATTGAATTTTCCGTTGCTGAGGTCGGTTTGGTTTAGACTGGGGTAAGGACTAGTCCTTTCCCTTGGATTGCTTAATAATTTCATCCAATCGCTCGCCAAACAATCGGTCGCCCGAAAAAGGCAAACCGGTTAAGAACTTCTTGGAAGCAGAGTCTGCCTTCCATTCGCGTAGCCACATGGCCCTGCGGACTGCCACCGAGTTGGCGGACGCTACCGCTGTACGGCTAGCAGAGTCCAGGACGGCATTCATTGCATAGGATGAAAATACCGACGCCTGAGAAGTCAAAGACGCAACTTGCGGAGCAGAGGTACGTGTGACCGCATTAATCTCAGACAGACAAGCTGAGATAGCTTGGAGTGCCCACACGGCTGCAAAGGCCGGGGCAAAAGACGCGCCTGTGGCTTCATAGATGGATTTCATCAGGAGCTCTATCTGCCTGTCAGTGGCATCCTTGAGCGATGAACCATCTGCCACTGATACTACAGATCTAGCCGCCAGTCTAGAGACTGGAGGATCCACCTTGGGACATTGAGCCCAACCCTTAACTACGTCAGAGGGGAAGGGGTAACGTGTGTCATTAAGGCGCTTAGTAAAGCGCTTGTCCGGAAAAGCTCTGTGCTTCTGGACAGCATCTCAGAAGTTAGAGTGATCGAAAAACGCACTCAGTGTACGTTTAGGAAACCTAAACTGGTGCTTCTCCTGCTGCGAAGCAGACTCCTCTATAGTTGGAGTTGGGGGAGAAAGATCTAGCACCTGGTTGATGGACGCTATAAGGTCATTTACTATGGCGTCCCCTTCAGGTGTATCCAGATTGAGAGCAACGTCAGAATCAGAGTCCTGGGCTGCGACCTCCGCTTCATCCTCCAGAGAGTCCTCAAGCTGAGACCCCGAACAGCGTGATGAAGTCGGGGAAGATTCCCAGCGAGCCCGCTTAGCCGGTCTGGGACTGCGGTCCGTGCCGGAGTCCTCCCCGTGAGATCTAGGGGCCACCCCAGGAGCACGCTGCGGCGCAGACCGAGAGGGGCCTGGGGGTGATGATCCCACAGTGCCCGGGGCCTGTGTAAGAACCGATCTGGACTGCAAAGCTTCTAGTATCTTAGCAGACCATTTGTCCATAGACTGAGCCATGGATTGTGAAAGCGACTCAGAGAGTTTCTCAGCCAAAACTGCAAACTCTGTCCCTGCCACCTGGACAGTGGAAGCCGGCGGTTCTACCTGAGCCGAGGGTCCCACCAGTGCCCGAGGCTCCGGCTGAGCGAGTGCAGCAGGGTCGAGCATTGCTCACAGTGAAGGTAGGTGGAACCTGCAGGTAGCATAGCCGCACAAGAGGTACAGGTTGCAAAATAACCCTGTGTCTTGGCACCCTTGCTCCTTGTGGACGACATGCTGTTGTCTCCTAGGAGAGTGATCACTGAGGGTATATAGCCAAAAGCCAAACAATGCGGCCGAACAGAGAAAATGTATGTGTGTGTGTATATATATATATATATATATATATATATATATATATATATATATATATATATACACACATACATACATACATACTCAGTGATTAGTGAGGGGGGAGGAGGACACCTAAAGTATGCTCCGGCCCTCACTGTCGACGTCAGGCCGACCGTCCCGCCCTTACCCCTGACTGGCAGGCCCGGGAGTTATGGTACTAGGCCGCAGAAGCCGGGGACTAAATTTAATACCGCGGCCGGCAAACAGGCACGGTCGGTGTGGTAGTCCCGGTCGTCACAAAAAAAACAGCAGCCGCTGCAGCGTCTGTGACACAAGCGCTCCTGCACCATCCCCATGGGGACACAGAGTACCTTTAGATGCAGGGCCTGTCCCTGATACCAAGTCTCCTGTCCGGCAGATTCCCACAGGGGCTGCAGAGGGAGCCCGGTCCCAGTGAATGGATGACCGTTTAGGATCCCACTTCTCCCAGAGCCTCTAAGGGATGGTGAAGGAAAACGGCATGTGGCTCCAGCCTCTGTACCCGCAATGGGTACCTTAACAGCACCGCCGACTTAGTGGGGTGAGAAGGGAGCATGCCGGGGGCCCTGTGGGAGCCCTCTTTTCTTCCATCCGATACAATCAGCAGCTGCTGCTGACTAAAATGGGAGCTTGAGTGAATGTGTGCCTCCTTCAACACAAAGCAAAAAACTGAGGCGCCACGGGAGGGTGTATAGGCAGAGGGGAGGGGTTACACTTTTTAAAGTGTAATACTTTGTGTGGCCTCTGGAGGCAGAAGCTATACACCCAATTGGCTGGGTCTCCCAATGGAGCGACAAAGAAATACTTTGGCGTAGTGTTGGGGCTCTATTGCATTGATCAATTCAGTAGCTAAATTTCTCTTGATTCATATGTTCATGGCAGTAATGCAGGTTCCATTTCACATTTCATTCTTACATATGGCTATTGGATTTTTCAAGTCAGTATTCACACAGCAGTTTCTGCTATTACATGTATTCCCCTTACATAGTCACTGGTGTGCATACCTTATCTCCCCATAGTAAGGTCAAGCTACCAGCTGTGGTCTGCAGGCTGCTGCGCTTTACCCTAGCTGGCTACAAAAGTATGGGGAACCCCACTTTTAATTATTTTTTTGGGCAAATACAAGGCTAAGCACCCTTTAGTGCCACATAAAAGTCACTAAAAGGGTGCCAGCTTAAAATATGCAGGGGGGGGGGGCGCAGACATATGTCTCATCTATTCATCTTCGCTTCAGTTTTTTGCGGACCGCAAAGTGAGGTGCAGAGCCCGATGTGTGCATGTGTTGTGTGCGTGGTGGGTTGCAGAGCCTGATGTGGTGTGGGTTGCAGAGCTGTGTGTGGTGGGTTGCAGAGCCTGATGTGGTGTGGGTTGCAGAGCCGTGTGCGTGGTGGGTTGCAGAGCCTGATGTGGTGTGGGTTGCAGAGCCGTGTGCGTGGTGGGTTGCAGAGCCTGATGTGGGTTGCAGAGCCGTGTGCATGGTGGGTTGCAGAGCCTGATGTGGTGTGGGTTGCAGAGCCATGTGCGTGGTGGGTTGCAGAGCCTGATGTGGTGTGGGTTGCAGAGCTGTGTGTGGTGGGTTGCAGAGCCGTGTGCGTGCGGCGCAGAGCCCGATGTGGGGCTGCTATTTCCATTGCTAGAGTGATAACAGGTCAGGGGGTGGGGCTGGACACTGGGGTGGGGCTGTGACAGCTCTGGCTGTGACGTTTGGCACAGTAAGGGGTCAGTTTGCTGGAGCTGAATGTAAACAAAGCTGCAGAGAATAAAAAAGGGATAGTTCAAGAGGCACAAAAGTTAGAAAACAATGTAGGGGTGATTTATATGACAATACAGCAGATAATTTTTTGGTAAGCTAATGTCGGACAACTCCTTTAATACTGAACCTTTACCATTCCATAATTTGTCACTTTTGCTGAAGTTAGCCACAGTGTTGCTTCTAATGAGCACAGTGGTGCAAGTACAGAAAAGCATGTTGGTTTAGCCAGACGATGCTCTGAATTTTGCAAAAAACACAAACTTCCTGATCCTAGGGCTGCTCCCACACCACTGATGTAGTTGGAAACCTACAGAAGAGTATAAGTGAAGGCGGCTGTGAAATCCACAGCATTAGGAGATTCCTATTGTTCATGGCTCTAGGATACAGGTTCCCAGGGCACACTGAGCACATCTCACTGCAGAATGTAGGTTTACCAGTAAAGGAATGAGAGGGCAAAGGTGTGTGTGGGGGGGGGGGGGGGGGTAGGGTGTTTGTCAGGGAGGTGGTCAGTTTTTTTTAACTGATGCCACACATACCCATGTTCTCTGGAGTTACACACATCCATCTTTTCAGACTGACCCCACATGTGCACTTTTTTTCCCCACCCTGGAATCATGGGTGTCTACACTGATGATCCATGTATGAGTGTAACATACTGTAGAGAACATGGGTCTTTGAAATTAAAGAAAAACCTTCATACTCCCCTGTATCCAGTGATTCTCTTTGGCTCTGGTGCCTCAGACCCCTGCTAATTATGCTTTAATATTCACTGCACTTCTGACCTGGAAGCAGGAGCGTCGCTAAGAACAGCATTGATGACAGGCGAGCATCCAGCAAGCAGTGTGTGCTGTGACTCCAGGAGGTCATCTGAGTCCCCAATGAACCTGTGATGTCATCATGACACCTGCTGTAGCGCGGGTGTCATCACCTCCTGGATGTTATACACTGCTTGCTGGATACTCACCCGGCAATGCTCCTGCTTCCAGTTCTGAGGTGTAGTGAATATTCAATAATTAGTGGTTGTCGAAAGCAGGAGACAATTGCTGGATACAGGTGAATATAGAAAATCTATTTCAAAGACATGTTCTCTAGTACGTGTCACACATTAGACACAGATGTCACGTATGACTACCCATGCGTGTCGCTTGTACCTGATAAAACATGGACATCTGAAACTGGCCTATGACTGGGCAGAGGGCCAAACAGCCCACTCATTTCATTTAGGAGGGAAAGTCAGGACAAATCTGGGTCCTGAACTGACTTCTCGAAGCTCCAGCTGAACCCCCAACGTCACAGATCTGCTCATCTCTACACTTGTGCTGTTTGGGGAGAGGTGAAACCCCTCTGGACCCTTTTTGCTCAGTTGTCTGCAATCTTTAGTGTTAAAGGAGTTGTCCACTAACATGGCCGGGTCTGTCACTCCGGCCGATCAGCTGTTCTTGGCGCTGGAAATGCTCAGTTCTGGAGCGGCTCCATCTGAGCCAGATGTGCAGCACATGCCACCATTGATTTGAATAGGAGGCGATGTACTTTCCACAGCTGCGGCCACTATCTGAAGACTGCTGAGCATGTCCAGCCTGCTGCTGCCGCTGATGGTTAATGGGCTGGGGTGCAGGATGTTGGACCCCGGCCGATCAGATTATCCTCAGGATAGGATAACGCGTGCCCACTAAGGATGCACAAATTAGTATCTCAGAAGCTCAATATATTGACATGCACAGGACAAGCTGCAAACTTATTTTTCCATTCTTTATTTTCTTTTACAAAAAGATGCTCAAAACCAAAAGTGGGAATCTATATACAGTGTAATGAGGTAATATCACGCAGTGCTTTCCACTGTGGCCGTCTCCATGGGAGTCTGATTCTCTGCCTGTGGGTGGACGATAAAAGGTCTGTTACTACATAACAAATGCAATGAGGGGACCTGGATGTCCCGGCCCCGCACCCACCTTCTCTGCCGCCTTCTCGCTTGTGGGCACCACGGCATCGCCATTGCTAGATCCATTCTCAACAGGCTCTGACTTGGACTTCTTGGCTTCTTTCACTGGACTCTCCTCCGGTTTCCTCTTCAGAATGAAGGCAATTAGTACTCAGCCCCCCCATTTACCTCCAGAACTCACCAAGGTGCTAAGCATTTACCTTCTTTCGTACAAGATGAGAGATGTCGGATACACAGTTTGTTACTGGCACGGTGCAGTCGCTGCTCTTCTCTGCTTGTGCCTGTAAAGAAAGAGGCTCAGTCACTGGGAATGACAAAGCCATAAGGATAAAGCTAGACATCCCTTACCGATGTGGACGCACTACCATTCTCTTTTGGAAAGTTTGATGAGGATGATGATCCGCCCTGTAAAACATATTGGATGCATCCATGACTGGGCAGTCATTATGGTATGAGCAACAAGCAATAAGGACTGTCATATTGTAGGTCAGCATGAATGACGGAATAAGATGTGCATGCCACATTATCAGTAATGTGTTAGTCCAAGGTGGGTATAATCCTTGAAGATTATATTTAAATGGGCTGTTCACTACCAACATAATCATTTTTAAATGCAAAAATTCATTTTAGATTGCTGGAAGGCACACATGGTCAGAACCTGGTCTCAAGTGACCTTGTGCCATGTGAGGCCCTGGCACCAATACTGCTAGAATGGCACTACGTTTTTAATATGTTGTCCAGGTAGCACCATCTAAAAATACATTTAGGAAAATGGAAATAACCCATATGGTGGCTCAGTGGTTAGCACTGCAGTTTTGCAGGGTTGGAGTCCTGAGTTTAAATCCCACCAAGAACATTTACAAGGAGTTTGTATGTTCTCCCTGTGTTTGCGTGGGTTTCCTCCCACTCTAAAAACATTCTGCTAGGGACTTAGATTGTGAGCCCCAATGGGGACAGAGGTGCTGATTTATGTAAAGCGCTGCAGAATCAATAGCACTATACAAGTGAATTATATTATCTTAAAGGGCACAGTCAACTGTATGTATTGAAGTACAGTCACATCCATTCTGCCTCCTGTTTGTTGGCTCAGTTGTAAGGCTTAGCATTGCACAACATCCAATCATATTGAAAGGAACCTGTCAGGTGCACCCAGAACGATGAGCAATTCTGGGAACATATTGCTAATCCCTGCCTAACCGTCCCTGTATACACTAACAAAGATCTTAAGACTTAATCTTTTATGCTGATGAGTACAAGGCCTAGTCCCAAAGGTGTTATGCCGAGAGGGCGGACTAGTCGGGGGGGGGGGGGGGGGGGGGGGTAGTATATCTTAGGGTGCCTTCACACTTTAGCGATGCAGCAGCGATCCGACCAGCGATCTGACCTGGTCAGGATCGCTGCTGCATCGCTACATGGTCGCTGGTGAGCTGTCAAACAGGCAGATCTCACCAGCGACCAGCCCCCAGCGACGTGCAAGCGACGCTGCGCTTGCACGGAGCCTGCGTCGCTGCGCTTGCACGGAGCCTGCGTCTGGAAGCTGCGGACACTGGTAACTAAGGTAAACATTAGTTACCAGCGCACACTGCTTAGCTTTGCTCTCCTAGCTACAGTACACATCGGGTTAATTAACCCGATGTGTAATGCAGCTACATGTGCAGAGAGCCAGAGCTGGCAGCACAGGCAGCGTGAGAGCTGCGGAGGCTGGTAACTAAGGTAAATATCGGGTAACCACCTTGGTTAGCCGATGTTTATCTTGGATACAGCTTACCGCAGCTGTCAGACGCTGGCTCCTGCTCCCCTGCTCGCTTCATTTGTCGCTCTCGCTGTCACACACAGCGATCTGTGTGTCACAGTGGGAGAGCGCCTTTGAAGAAAACGAACCAGGCCTGTGTGTAACAAGCAGCGATCTCGCAGCAGGGGCCAGATCGCTGCTCAGTGTCACACACAGCGAGATCGCTAATGAGGTCACTGCTGCGTCACAAAAAGCACGACTCAGCAGTGATCTCGGCAGCGAGATCGCTGTGTGAAGCACCCCTTAGGCTATTCAATGCCGAGTCACAAGCAGTGCTGTGTGTGCCGGGTCGGAGGAGGAACACCCTGGGGACTTGTGCCTGCACTCATTAGCATAAGATAAAAGTTCTTTTGAATCACTTTCTAAATATCCCTTTATCTATGCTAGTGTATACAGAGATGGTTAGGTAGGGATTAGCAATATACATCCAGAACTGCTGGTGATTCTGGGTGCATGTTGCACCTGACAGGTTCCCTTTGAAGGCACGGTCACACATAACGAGATCGCTGCTGAGTCATGGTCTGACGCAGTAGCGATCCCGTTAGCGATCTTATGTGTGACACCTACCAGCGATCAGGCCCCTGCTGTGAGATCTCTAGTCGTTGCAGAATGGTCCAGGACATTTTCTTTAAAGGTGATGTCCTGCTGGGCAGGACACATCGCTGTGTTTGACACTGTGTGACAGGGTCACAGTGACTGCTGAGATTATACAGGTCGCTACTGCCACCTGTATAGTTCCTGCATAGTTGGGAGGTCACAGGTGAGATGTCAGACCTTACCAGCGATCTTTATCGGGTTGCATAGTTTTTTGGGATCGCTGGTAAGTCGTTGTGTGTGACTGGGCCTTACGAAGTGTTGAAGTCATCTTGTGCAATGAAGACCTGTTACCCCATCTATACCATGGGACAAGCTGCAGCCTCGAAACATCTTAAGATCCTCCCAACAGTGTCAGCCATGTAGCCAGTGCAGGGACTAACCAGAGTCTCTTTAATCACTTTGACCGTGTCATCTAGACTTTTCTGTGCTTCTTTGGAATCTTCTATCTTCTCTTTAATATCAGGCAGGAGACCCTTCAATTCTTCCATTTCCTTCTGTGTTTCTTCCTTAGACTCCTCTGCAGCTTTCTCAAGCTGTTCTGTAAGGACCACTGTAGAAGATGAGCCAAGAATTCAGAGCTGCACTTATCTGAAGTGTGATCAGTGTAGCTGAATTATGGGGCTGATGACCTGTGCACTGCGCTTACCCAGTTTCTTCTCAATCACCACTATGGACTGGTTGAAGTGAGAGATGGCATCCTCGTGTTTGCCGCTGTACTGATAAGCCAGGCCCAGCTGGTAGTGAGTCTCTGCAAGTAGTCGGTCGTGTTCTACAAGATGCTCCTTCTGGATGGAGAGACACATCAGGAAGTCTTCCACAGCTTGGGTGTAATTCTCTGGAGGAGGAGACAGCACATTAGTGACCAGTGCATGTAAGGCTAGTTAGACACTTGCATTGAACGGCATCTGTTGCCTTGCGTTGTGTGACAGATGCGTTGCATATAAATGGCAGTTTTTACAGTTTTACCAGCAGCAGACTATTGTGAGCGATCAGCTGGTCACCTGGCGGGCGCTCAGCTGATCGCTCACATGTCGGCGCTCAGCTGAATGTTCGGCCACCGAGAGACAATATAAAGTTTGTGATTTTAAAACAAAAAAAAAAAACGCATGCAGTGAAAAAAAAAAAAAGATTCCGCCGCTCAAAAACATTACATGCTGCGTTGCTTCCGCCCGGCAGCGTCAGTCAGCAGAAGCAACGCAGGTACTTTTGGCAGTCATCCATACAAGTCTATGGGAAACAGCGGAATCTGTTAACGGATTCCGCTGTTTTCCAAAAGAGTGGATTGTGATGGGAGGAAATTAACGGGAGGAAATTAACGCAAGTGTGACAGTACCCTAACAGGTTCAGTTGTCTGCAGTAAAGCTTCAAGGGCATCGCTCACCTGACTCAATACTGACTTCTCCCAGCTTCAGATAAGCCTGAGCCGCCTTCAGCTGAGAGTCCTTCTGCTCCTGCCTGTGGATTAGAAGAAACATCCAGATCAAATTGCAGGTTAAAGCCAACCCAGGCTCCCCTCACTACCCTCAGTATGGGTGAGGAGAACTGGTTCTGCAAGAACTGGAGCCATATGTTGGGAGACAACTGGTCTTCAAATTTAGCTCAAAACTAAAAGCTGAATATATGCAACAGCTCTAGATCTGAGCAGTCATTTAACCATATTTTTAAGGGGGTGCAGTACAACTGCTTTGAGCACATCTATGGAGAAGTGTGACTAGTTTGTATTTGATGCAGACCTACTGGTTAGGCAATTGTCACGTAGCAGATAATCTACCTTTTGAATATGATCTTTGACAGATCCAGCATCTCCCAGGCTAGCTGCAGGTTGTCTACTTCCTCTTCATTTTCCTGCAAAAAGAATACAGCTTTGATGCAAGAATACAACCATAGGATCCAACATACAAACAGGTTTACAGTGCATTAACATTTAAAGAACTGGCATAGACATGCACACGCTCTTTAATGCAGGCTTTATTAAAAACTGGGACAGAACCCCTGCATCAGCCTACAGATTATTCACCTTCTCGTCTGTCTCTTCATTATCATCAGATTCAGCATCTTCCTCTGCAGAAAAAAAAAATTAAATAAGATGTCAGACTGCAAGTGGTGGGTGCAGAGCGAGGCATCATGCATGCAGTGTGCAGACAGCCATCGTGCCACCACCAGACTGCTAATGACCGGTGTCAGACTCAGGTGCAGGAACAGTCCAGACCATCGCTGCCAGGTCACCAGACGAGTGCACCCAGATCTACAGCCCCTGTTACCTTCCGCCTCTTCCATAGGCTCTGCGGCTTCATCTTCAGTTTGATCTTCCTTCTCCGCGGTGGTTGCAGTTTCCTCAGGTTTAGCTGCAGCTTCTGAGTCTTTGGGTTTGTCAGTCTTGACCTCTGGCTTCTCAGACTCCTTTGCAGAGTCAGTCTCTATGTCTTCAGTCTTCTCCTTAGCAGGTTCAGTTGAGCTCTCAGGTCCTGATGAGACCTCTGGTTCAGTCTTGGCTTCGGTGGCTTTTTCCACTTCTGCAGCTTTTTCTTGGGTCTCTGCAGTGTTGCCTTCAGCTTTATCTTGGGTCTCTGCAGAATCACCTTCAGTCTCTGCTGGATCACCTGCCTTCTCTTGGGGCTCTGCTGCTTCATCTTTCTCCTTGGTCCCTGCTGCTTCGTCTTCAGCCTTGTCTTGGGTAGCCACAGCATTACCTTCAGCCTTGTCTTGGGTAGCCACAGCATTGCCTTCAGCCTTGTCTTGGGTAGCCACAGCATTGCCTTCAGCCTTGTCTTGGGTAGCCACAGCATTGCCTTCAGCCTTGTCTTGAGTCTCTGCAGTTTCTTTTGCTTTCTCCGGGGTCTCTGTAGCTTCACATTTATCCTTTTCAGTTTCTGTAATGTCACATTTATCCTTTGGCTGGGTCTCTGCAGCTTCTTCAGCCTTTTCTTGGGTCTTTACAGCTTCATTTTTAGCTTCCTCCTGGGTCTCCACAGCAATACCCTCAGCCTTGTCTTGGGTCTCCACAACAATACCCTCAGCCTTTTCTTGGGTCTCCGTTCCTTTATCTTCAGCCTTGTCTTTGGTCTCCCCAACATCATCTTCAGCCTTGTTTTGGGTCTCTGCTTCATCAGCTTTGTCTTGGGTCTCCATAGCATTATCCTCAGCCTTGTCTTGGGTCTCTGCTGCTTTATCTTCAGCCTTGTCTTGGGTCTCAGTATTACCGACGGCCTTGTCTTGGGTCTCCTCAGCATTATCTTCGGTCTTGTCCCGGGTCTCTGCAGTGTCAGCTTTAGCTTTGTCCTGGGTCTCTGCAGTGTCAGCTTTAGCCTTGTCCTGGGTCTCTGCAGCTTTGATCTCTGAAGCAGAGGATTCTTCACACTCCATCTCCTCAGCCTCTGGTTCTTTGGAGTCCTCCTTCTCAGGTTTTTCCTCCTTTTCTGCCATGGCGTCATATACCTGCTCTCTTAACTCCTCCCTTTCTTTCTCTAAGGGGTTTGAGAAAAATCCCTCAATTTTAGTGCGAGCCATGAGCATTAGATACACATCTTCATTCAGTAACGATACATCTCCAAACAGTGGTACATGGTGGTTGTGGGACATTGTAGAGTCTGTTCACACTGCATACAGTTGTACTACACTCCGCTTATTCATGTGAATGACACAAGGGAAGCTCTGCAGCTACAGATTGCAGACTTACTAGTAGCAGGACTACATATTGCAGCAAAGCATCACTGCACTGGGCATGTTTAAGGCTGAACCCATGAGGCATCTATGGTAAACTGAAGTTGCCAGACCACCAACGTGGTCACTTAGCCGTCCACACCACTCAATGGCTGGTGAGCAACTCCTAGCAGGCAATCAAGTAGTGTCATTATAGCCTCAATAGGCTATGTGCACAGTGTGTTTTTGGCCTCAAAACTGCATCACTTTGCTTCCCCAGCAAAGTCTATGAGTTTTCAGCTTTGCTGTTCACACACAACTTTTGTTTTAAGCTGCGTTTGAGCAAAAAAAAAAAAAAAACAAAAAAAAAAAGGGACATGTCAATTCTTTCCTGCGTTTCCCCCCCAATGCAATGCATTGGAAACACGCAGAGATCAAAGATGCAGCCAAAAATGCACCAGATTGTGGTAAAAACGCATGCGTTTTTTGCCGCGGGTGCGTTTGTGCATTTTTAGTGGCCAAAAACGCAGTGTGTGCACATAGCCTTATGCTATAAGTTTTGGTACTGATAAGCGAGCCCCCTAGCATGGCAGCTTACACTTGACAATTGACAGTTGTCTACTACCCCCCTAAGCAGAAGCAGACAGCAAGAAAGCGACAATAGACAGTGCGAGTCCAGATTTTGGCTGCCATAGGATGAAGACCAGCAAGGCTCCTGAAATGGCACCAGCCAGGTATAAAGCTCCCATACAGCAGCCAAAGGCTGAATTCTAAAGCGCATGCACTGAGGGCTGATACATACCATCAAGGTTGGAAGCACTGGGGACCACAGGGTCCTCTTTCTCAGAGTCCTCATCTTCCTCTTCCGGCATGCCTTCCAGAGCATTTCCCAGGACATTGCTCTCCATTCTGCACAGAAAGTTACAGGAGGGGGTCAGATGTAGGAACAAAACTCCAAGGATGAGTACTAGTCCCCCCCAGGTGATTCCTTACCTTGCCATCTCCAGGAGCGTGGTGCCATAGTGGTAGAAGGCATCTGCACACTGGTCGGCCGTCTCCCCATACTTCTTCCCACTATGGAAGAACAGAGGATCCTATTAGAGGACATGACACCTTGCATGCACAGCAGGGAGAGGGCCATTTGGAATATAAGGTGCCACATTAGGCAATCAGGGACAACTGCGATCTCCTCTAATGGGGACACATTCACTGACCACAGAATTTTATCAATTCCAGCAGAGAAGCAAGTCTGTCAGATAAGATCTATTACAAAGGTGCTTATTGTCATTTTCCTCCCAAATCTTCCACCTATGGGCATCTGGTATACACTACAGTAGAGGATAGAATTGCTTGCATATAGTGAAAGTTGCAGTATCGCATGACAGTCTGCAGCTGAGCCTTATGTCAGTACCAAGACCACAATAGGCCAGCTGCACCACAAGTTCTGCTGGGATCTTCCCAATGGCAGCAACTTGACCCAACCTCAGCCCACTCCTGCTGACAGAGGCCACCTAGGCAATATGGCTGCCAGCTACTGTGTGGAGCAAACCCTGCTCCCATGTGCTCATCACTGATGCATTTCATTTTGAACTAATGGGTTAATTTGTTATATCATTCAGATTTTATTTAAGACCAGTTACATATTAGGCTCGTTTCACACTTGCATTGAACGGCATCTGTTGTATTGCGTTGTGTGACGGATGTGTTGCATATAGTGGCACAACGGATGCTGCAAAACAACGGAATCAGTTTTGATTTTTTTAGCCGGTCACCGGGTGATCAGCTGATTGCTCGGCCACCGAGAATGTGTGCGTGGGGGGGATGGGGGGGTGCGAAGTGCAGCATGAGTGGAGCAGAACTATGGCGCGTGTACACATGTGGAGTGCGGGAGGGGGCGGAGCCAAGTGGGGAAGTGTCGGGCTCCCTGCACACGTAGCAAAGGTAAATATTGGGTATAACTAGGCAAAGCACTTTGCTTGGTTACCCGATATTTACCTTTGTTACGGGTGCAGGGAGCCAGAGACCATGCGCAGTGAAATCCTAAGGATTCCGCTGCTCAAAAAACGTTACATGCTGCGTTTCTCCCGCTGGGCGGAAGCAACGGAGCGTCGCCCAGCAGAAGCAACGCAGGTCCTTTTGGCACAATCCGTCACCCATACAAGTCTATGGGAAACAGTGGAATCCGTTAACGGATCCCACTGTTTTTCAAAAGGGCGGATTGTGACGGAAGGAAAAAAAAACGCAAATGTGAACGTAGTCTTAGTGTACACTGGCTGTGTGCATACGATGCACTTTCGCTGCCCCCCACATTGTAACAAATCTGCAGGGATATCCCGATGGAGGCAAAGTTTGAGAATCATGAACTGCTGTGCACACATTTAGTTTTTTTTGCAAGGAAAAACCCTGCAGCATGTCAATTCTTTAGGCTTTGACACCATTGAAAGACATGTGGCCAAAACCTGTTTTTCCTGCCAGAAGATGCAGATTTGGTTGCAGATTAAGGCCTTGTGCCCTCGGCAGGCAGCAGTGCCCTCGGCAGGCAGCAGTGCCCTCGGCAGGCAGCAGTGCCCTCGGCAGGCAGCAGTGCCCTCGGCAGGCAGCAGTGCCCTCGGCAGGCAGCAGTGCCCTCGGCAGGCAGCAGTGCCCTCGGCTCCGGCTGTTGAAGTGATCCATTATGGGATTGATAAGAGATCAGGCACCATCTTGAATTGCAGATTTCACCCTCTTCTGAGCTGTAGCAGCACCATGTATAGGGAACGGCCTGGAGCGGGGCAGCGGCGGTCACGGTCTACTTACAGAATGCTGCTGGCCTCCTGGAAGGCGTTGACGGCAGAGCGGATGTCCTTCATCACCAGGTTTCTTTTGCCCACTCCCATGAGCCTCTTCACTTCGGCGTCCACATCGTCCCTGTGAGGAAGAGACGGTCACTCACTGACAGGCACCGGCCGTACGAGCGCTCGCGTGTCTTACCCATTAACTTGTTCTGCAGATGTTGACGGCTCAGAAACTTCTTCCATCCTAAGAAAAAACAAAAAACCTTTACCTCCAACATCTGATCATTATCCCCAGCACTAGAAGACTGATCCCTGCAACAGCTGCTACAACAGCCCCTGACTGATAATTGGTAACACCTCAGCTTGCTGTCAGTGACTGGAACCATTTATATTCCAAGGCCAATAACTCACAGCTGAAAGCTGGTTACACCCCTCCATGTGCACAATTGTCTTTCACAGGAGGAGGAGGCCGAGCACAGTCGTGTCCCCCCCCCCTCACAGGAGGAGGAGGCCGAGCACAGTCGTGTCCCCCCCCCTTTCACAGGAGGAGGAGGCCGAGCACAGTCGTGTCCCCCCCCCCCCCCCCCCCTCACAGGAGGAGGAGGCCGAGCACAGTCGTGTCCCCCCCCTCACAGGAGGAGGAGGCCGAGCACAGTCGTGTGTCCCCCCCCCCCCCTCACAGGAGGAGGAGGCCGAGCACAGTCGTGTGTCCCCCCCCCCCCTCACAGGAGGAGGAGGCCGAGCACAGTCGTGTGTCCCCCCCCCCCCCTCACAGGAGGAGGAGGCCGAGCACAGTCGTGTGTCCCCCCCCCCCCCTCACAGGAGGAGGAGGCCGAGCACAGTCGTGTGTCCCCCCCCCCCCCCCTCACAGGAGGAGGAGGCCGAGCACAGTCGTGTGTCCCCCCCCCCCCCCCTCACAGGAGGAGGAGGCCGAGCACAGTCGTGTGTCCCCCCCCCCCCCCCTCACAGGAGGAGGAGGCCGAGCACAGTCGTGTGTCCCCCCCCCCCCTCACAGGAGGAGGAGGCCGAGCACAGTCGTGTGTCCCCCCCCCCCTCACAGGAGGAGGAGGCCGAGCACAGTCGTGTGTCCCCCCCCCCCTTCACAGGAGGAGGAGGCCGAGCACAGTCGTGTGTCCCCCCCCCTCACAGGAGGAGGAGGCCGAGCACAGTCGTGTGTCCCCCCCCCCCTCACAGGAGGAGGAGGCCGAGCACAGTCGTGTGTCCCCCCCCCCCCCCCTTTCACAGGAGGAGGAGGCCGAGCACAGTCGTGTGTCCCCCCCCCCCCCCCTTTCACAGGAGGAGGAGGCCGAGCACAGTCGTGTCCCCCCCCCCCCCTCACAGGAGGAGGAGGCCGAGCACAGTCGTGTGTCCCCCCCCCCCCCTCACAGGAGGAGGAGGCCGAGCACAGTCGTGTGTCCCCCCCCCCCCCTCACAGGAGGAGGAGGCCGAGCACAGTCGTGTGTCCCCCCCCCCCCTCACAGGAGGAGGAGGCCGAGCACAGTCGTGTGTCCCCCCCCCCCCCTTTCACAGGAGGAGGAGGCCGAGCACAGTCGTGTCCCCCCCCCCTCACAGGAGGAGGAGGCCGAGCACAGTCGTGTGTCCCCCCCCCCCCCCTTTCACAGGAGGAGGAGGCCGAGCACAGTCGTGTCCCCCCCCCCCCTCACAGGAGGAGGAGGCCGAGCACAGTCGTGTCCCCCCCCCCCCTCACAGGAGGAGGAGGCCGAGCACAGTCGTGTCCCCCCCCCTTTCACAGGAGGAGGAGGCCGAGCACAGTCGTGTCCCCCCCCCCCCCTCACAGGAGGAGGAGGCCGAGCACAGTCGTGTGTCCCCCCCCCTCACAGGAGGAGGAGGCCGAGCACAGTCGTGTGTCCCCCCCCCCCTCACAGGAGGAGGAGGCCGAGCACAGTCGTGTGTCCCCCCCCCCCCCCCTCACAGGAGGAGGAGGCCGAGCACAGTCGTGTGTCCCCCCCCCCCCCCCTCACAGGAGGAGGAGGCCGAGCACAGTCGTGTGTCCCCCCCCCCCCCTCACAGGAGGAGGAGGCCGAGCACAGTCGTGTGTCCCCCCCCCCCCCCTTTCACAGGAGGAGGAGGCCGAGCACAGTCGTGTCCCCCCCCCCCTCACAGGAGGAGGAGGCCGAGCACAGTCGTGTCCCCCCCCCCTTTCACAGGAGGAGGAGGCCGAGCACAGTCGTGTCCCCCCCCCCCCCTCACAGGAGGAGGAGGCCGAGCACAGTCGTGTGTCCCCCCCCCCTCACAGGAGGAGGAGGCCGAGCACAGTCGTGTGTCCCCCCCCCCTCACAGGAGGAGGAGGCCGAGCACAGTCGTGTGTCCCCCCCCCCTCACAGGAGGAGGAGGCCGAGCACAGTCGTGTGTCCCCCCCCCCCTCACAGGAGGAGGAGGCCGAGCACAGTCGTGTCCCCCCCCCCCCCCCCCCTCACAGGAGGAGGAGGCCGAGCACAGTCGTGTGTCCCCCCCCCCCCCCCTCACAGGAGGAGGAGGCCGAGCACAGTCGTGTGTCCCCCCCCCCCCCCTCACAGGAGGAGGAGGCCGAGCACAGTCGTGTGTCCCCCCCCCCCTTTCACAGGAGGAGGAGGCCGAGCACAGTCGTGTTCCCCCCCCCCCCTTTCACAGGAGGAGGAGGCCGAGCACAGTCGTGTTCCCCCCCCCCCTTTCACAGGAGGAGGAGGCCGAGCACAGTCGTGTCCCCCCCCCCCTTTCACAGGAGGGCCGAGCACAGTCGTGTCCCCCCCCCCCTTTCACAGGAGGAGGAGGCCGAGCACAGTCGTGTCCCCCCCCCCCCTTTCACAGGAGGAGGAGGCCGAGCACAGTCGTGTCCCCCCCCCCCTTTCACAGGAGGAGGAGGCCGAGCACAGTCGTGTCCCCCCCCCCCTTTCACAGGAGGAGGCCGAGCACAGTCGTGTCCCCCCCCCCCCGTTTTCACAAGAGTGCGCCCCCCCAGGAGGAGGTCGTGCAGTCGTGTACCCCACCTTTCACAGGAGGAGGCTGAGCCCGGTAGTGAGGCTGCAGAGTCTCCCACACGAGGGACCCGGCAGCGCAGACATTTGGCGCCAACCCCGGGCTGCTGTCACTTGGTCACACAAAGCCGAGCGCGCCGAGGTCCAAGCAGCCAATCAGTAGGCGAGCTGTCGGCGGGCCTGTCGACTGTAGCCAATAGAACACCGAGGATCGACTCTGTTGCCAGGAAAGCCCCGGGCCCCGCCCCCATCACTATGTGGCCCGGAATAAACGATGAAATGATAACACAGAACTCCCGGTGACACCGGACATGACCGGGCCCGGCTCCCCGGGACAGCAGAGCCGCCTCCCGCCCTCCATGTGTCACCGTCCTCCCCTGTGACACAAGCGCACTCATCCACCAAGCCCCACTCACTTCTCTGCCTCGGTCGCCACCGTCTGTTCGGCCATGATCACTTGAATCGCTGCCTGAGCTCCACTGACCACGACTGGGGAAGAGAAGATGGCAGATCGTATCCCCCGCGCCGGGCGCCGCTTTTATACCTCCCGCCCTGAGCCCCGCCCCGCCGTCACGGCCACGCCCCCCGGCTTCCGATCACCTCTGACCTCGGATCAGTTTCCCGCGCTGCCGGCTGCCTATTGTCTGGCAGTCACGTGACGCGCCGCCCGGAAGTGCCGGGTACTTCCGGCCTCTGCGTCTCACCATCCCCCACACTGTGCTTGCTGTCAGTGAAAGAAAACATTATTGTTTACTAACACCTGACAATGCGCATTTTGTGGGGATTTCTTGCTCTTCATCTCCTCATTTGTGTTTCCTTGGATATTAATAATAATAATAATATTTATTATTAGGGGTCGGTGACTGGTGACCCCATTATATGAGTCTGAGGCGACCAGGTGACCGGTGTCATATTGTGACCTGCCAGATCCTGCAACAGGTCAACTGTAACCCGCCAGATCCTGCAACAGGTCAACTGTGACCCGCCAGATCCTGCAACAGGTCAACTGTGACCCGCCAGATCCTGCAACAGGTCAACTGTGACCCGCCAGATCCTGCAACAGGTCAACTGTGACCCGCCAGATCCTGCAACAGGTCAACTGTGACCCGCCAGATCCTGCAACAGGTCAACTGTGACCCGCCAGATCTTGCAACAGGTCAACTGTGACCCGCCAGATCCTGCAACAGGTCAACTGTGACCCGCCAGATCTTGCAACAGGTCAACTGTGACCCGCCAGATCTTGCAACAGGTCAACTGTGACCCGCCAGATCCTGCAACAGGTCAACTGTGACCCGCCAGATCCTGCAACAGGTCAACTGTGACCCGCCAGATCCTGCAACAGGTCAACTGTGACCCGCCAGATCCTGCAACAGGTCAACTGTGACCCGCCAGATCCTGCAACAGGTCAACTGTGACCCGCCAGATCCTGCAACAGGTCAACTGTGACCCGCCAGATCCTGCAACAGGTCATCTGTGACCCGCCAGATCCTGCAACAGGTCAACTGTGACCCGCCAGATCCTGCAACAGGTCAACTGTGACCCGCCAGATCCTGCAACAGGTCAACTGTAACCCGCCAGATCCTGCAACAGGTCAACTGTGACCCGCCAGATCCTGCAACAGGTCAACTGTGACCCGCCAGATCCTGCAACAGGTCAACTGTGACCCGCCAGATCCTGCAACAGGTCAACTGTGACCCGCCAGATCTTGCAACAGGTCAACTGTGACCCACCAGATCCTGCAACAGGTCAACTGCAAAAAAACCCTCCTGGTTCTGACGTTTTGTGATTTTCTTGACCGTATAACGACCACAAGGTCTGGACCGGACCCGAACTGACGGCTCATCGGTGCCTATGAGGGTATAAGACGGGTCAGGAGACTCACCACAATTAAAATCGGGGACACCGTGCGATTTATCATTGATATGGAGAGGAAACGGAGAGGCTTTAAGTAATTTCTAATAGATTTTAGGGCAAAATATTCTCCATAATCCACGTCAAAAACTCACTGTAAACAAACCACTAAATCCACATAAAAAACACTTCCAATACTCATCAATGTGGATTCTGGAGTGTTATACATGATAAAATAGGTGACGGATCATATACATGACTCGCTCTAATCATCAGAGGTGGCAGAAGTCACAGACAGAGGTGGCAGAATCCAGACAGAGGTGGCAGAAGTCACAGACTGAGGCGGCAGAAGTCACAGACAGAGGCGGCAGAAGTCACAGACAGAGGCGGCAGGAGTCACAGACAGAGGTGGCAGAAGTCACAGACAGAGGTGGCAGAAGTCACAGACAGAGGCGGCAGAAGTCACAGACAGAGGCGGCAGAAGTCACAGACAGAGGCGGCAGGAGTCACAGACAGGCGGCAGAAGTCACAGACAGAGGCGGCAGAAGTCACAGACAGAGGCGGCAGAAGTCACACACAGAGGCGGCAGGAGTCACAGACAGAGGCGGCAGAAGTCACACACAGAGGCGGCAGAAGTCACAGACAGAGGTGGCAGGAGTCACAGACAGAGGCGGCAGAAGTCACAGACAGAGGCGGCAGAAGTCACAGACAGAGGCGGCAGAAGTCACAGACAGAGGTGGCAGAAGTCACAGACAGAGGTGGCAGAAGTCACAGACAGAGGCGGCAGAAGTCACAGACAGAGGCGGCAGAAGTCACAGACAGAGGTGGCAGAAGTCACAGACAGAGGCGGCAGAAGTCACAGACAGAGGTGGCAGAATCCAGACAGAGGTGGCAGAAGTCACAGACAGAGATGGCAGAAGTCACAGACAGAGGAGGCAGAAACCAGACAGAGGTGGCAGAAGTCACAGACAGAGATGGCAGAAGTCACAGACAGAGGAGGCAGAAACCAGACAGAGGTGGCAGAAGTCACAGACAGAGATGGCAGAAGTCACAGACAGAGGTGGCAGAAGTCACAGACAGAGGTGGCAGAAGTCACAGACAGAGGTGGCAGAAGTCACCCACAGAGATGGCAGAAGTCACAGACAGAGGTGGCAGAAGTCACAGACAGAGGTGGCAGAAGTCACCCACAGAGATGGCAGAAGTCACAGACAGAGGTGGCAGAAGTCACAGACAGAGGTGGCAGAATCCAGACATAGGTGGCAGAATCCAGACAGAGGTGGCAGAAGTCACAGACAGAGGTGGCAGAAGTCACAGACAGAGATGGCAGAAGTCACAGACAGAGGAGGCAGAATCCAGACTGAGGTGGCAGAATTCACAGACAGAGGAGGCAGAATCCAGACTGAGGTGGCAGAATCCAGACATAGGTGGCAGAAGTCACAGACAGAGGTGGCAGAATCCAGACAGAGGTGGCAGAAGTCACAGACAGAGGCGGCAGAAGTCACAGACAGAGATGGCAGAAGTCACAGACAGAGGAGGCAGAATCCAGACTGAGGTGGCAGAATCCAGACAGAGGTGGCAGAAGTCACAGACAGAGGCGGCAGAAGTCACAGACAGAGGTGGCAGAATCCAGACAGAGGTGGCAGAAGTCACAGACAGAGGTGGCAGAAGTCACAGACAGAGATGCCAGAAGTCACAGACAGAGGCGGCAGAAGTCACAGACAGAGGTGGCAGAATTGACAGACAGAGGTGGCAGAAGTCACAGACAGAGGTGGCAGAATTCACAGACAGAGGTGGCAGAAGTCACAGACAGAGGTGGCAGAAGTCACAGACAGAGATGGCAGAAGTCACAGACAGAGATGGCAGAAGTCACAGACAGAGGTGGCAGAAGTCACAGACAGAGGTGGCAGAAGTCACAGACAGAGATGGCAGAAGTCACAGACAGAGGTGGCAGAAGTCACAGACAGAGATGGCAGAAGTCACAGACAGAGGTGGCAGAATTCACAGACAGAGGTGGCAGAAGTCACAGACAGAGGTGGCAGAAGTCACAGACAGAGGTGGCAGAATCCAGACAGAGGTGGCAGAAGTCACAGACAGAGGCGGCAGAATTCACAGACAGAGGTGGCAGAAGTCACAGACAGAGATGGCAGAAGTCACAGACAGAGATGGCAGAAGTCACAGACAGAGGTGGCAGAAGTCACAGACAGAGGTGGCAGAAGTCACAGACAGAGGTGGCAGAATCCAGACAGAGGTGGCAGAAGTCACAGACAGAGGCTGCAGAAGTCACAGACAGAGGTGGCAGAAGTCACAGACAGAGGTGGCAGAAGTCACAGACAGAGATGGCAGAAGTCACAGACAGAGATGGCAGAAGTCACAGACAGAGGTGGCAGAAGTCACAGACAGAGGTGGCAGAAGTCACAGACAGAGATGGCAGAAGTCACAGACAGAGGTGGCAGAAGTCACAGACAGAGGCGGCAGAAGTCACAGACAGAGGTGGCAGAAGTCACAGACAGAGACGGCAGAAGTCACAGACAGAGATGGCAGAAGTCACAGACAGAGGCGGCAGAAGTCACAGACAGAGATGGCAGAAGTCACAGACAGAGATGGCAGAAGTCACAGACAGAGGTGGCAGAAGTCACAGACAGAGGTGGCAGAAGTCACAGAAAGAGATGGCAGAAGTCACAGACAGAGGTGGCAGAAGTCACAGACAGAGGCGGCAGAAGTCACAGACAGAGGCGGCAGAAGTCACAGACAGAGGTGGCAGAAGTCACAGACAGAGGCGGCAGAAGTCACAGACAGAGATGGCAGAAGTCACAGACAGAGGCGGCAGAAGTCACAGACAGAGATGGCAGAAGTCACAGACAGAGGTGGCAGAATTCACAGACAGAGGTGGCAGAAGTCACAGACAGAGGCGGCAGAAGTCACAGACAGAGATGGCAGAAGTCACAGACAGAGATGGCAGAAGTCACAGACAGAGGTGGCAGAATTCACAGACAGAGGTGGCAGAAGTCACAGACAGAGGTGGCAGAAGTCACAGACAGAGGTGGCAGAATCCAGACAGAGGTGGCAGAAGTCACAGACAGAGGCTGCAGAAGTCACAGACAGAGGTGGCAGAAGTCACAGACAGAGATGGCAGAAGTCACAGACAGAGATGGCAGAAGTCACAGACAGAGGTGGCAGAAGTCACAGACAGAGGTGGCAGAAGTCACAGACAGAGATGGCAGAAGTCACAGACAGAGGTGGCAGAAGTCACAGACAGAGATGGCAGAAGTCACAGACAGAGGTGGCAGAAGTCACAGACAGAGATGGCAGAAGTCACAGACAGAGGTGGCAGAAGTCACAGAAAGAGATGGCAGAAGTCACAGACAGAGGTGGCAGAAGTCACAGACAGAGGTGGCAGAAGTCACAGACAGAGGCGGCAGAAGTCACAGACAGAGGCGGCAGAAGTCACAGACAGAGGTGGCAGAAGTCACAGACAGAGGCGGCAGAAGTCACAGACAGAGATGGCAGAAGTCACAGACAGAGGCGGCAGAAGTCACAGACAGAGATGGCAGAAGTCACACACAGAGGTGGCAGAAGTCACAGACAGAGGTGGCAGAAGTCACAGACAGAGGTGGCAGAATCCAGACAGAGGTGGCAGAAGTCACAGACAGAGGTGGCAGAATCCAGACAGAGGTGGCAGAATTCACAGACAGAGGTGGCAGAAGTCACAGACAGAGGTGGCAGAAGTCACAGAAAGAGATGGCAGAAGTCACAGACAGAGATGGCAGAAGTCACAGACAGAGGTGGCAGAAGTCACAGACAGAGGTGGCAGAAGTCACAGACAGAGATGGCAGAAGTCACAGACTGAGGTGGCAGAAGTCACAGACAGAGGTGGCAGAAGTCACAGACAGAGGTGGCAGAAGTCACAGACAGAGGTGGCAGAAGTCACAGACTGAGGTGGCAGAAGTCACAGACAGAGGTGGCAGAAGTCACAGACAGAGATGGCAGAAGTCACAGACAGAGGTGGCAGAAGTCACAGACAGAGGTGGCAGAAGTCACAGACAGAGATGGCAGAAGTCACAGACAGAGGTGGCAGAAGTCACAGACAGAGATGGCAGAAGTCACAGACAGAGGTGGCAGAAGTCACAGACAGAGATGGCAGAAGTCACAGACAGAGGTGGCAGAAGTCACAGAAAGAGATGGCAGAAGTCACAGACAGAGGTGGCAGAAGTCACAGACAGAGGCGGCAGAAGTCACAGACAGAGGCGGCAGAAGTCACAGACAGAGGTGGCAGAAGTCACAGACAGAGGCGGCAGAAGTCACAGACAGAGATGGCAGAAGTCACAGACAGAGGCGGCAGAAGTCACAGACAGAGATGGCAGAAGTCACACACAGAGGTGGCAGAAGTCACAGACAGAGGTGGCAGAAGTCACAGACAGAGGTGGCAGAATCCAGACAGAGGTGGCAGAAGTCACAGACAGAGGTGGCAGAATCCAGACAGAGGTGGCAGAATTCACAGACAGAGGTGGCAGAAGTCACAGACAGAGGTGGCAGAAGTCACAGAAAGAGATGGCAGAAGTCACAGACAGAGATGGCAGAAGTCACAGACAGAGGTGGCAGAAGTCACAGACAGAGGTGGCAGAAGTCACAGACAGAGATGGCAGAAGTCACAGACTGAGGTGGCAGAAGTCACAGACAGAGGTGGCAGAAGTCACAGACAGAGGTGGCAGAAGTCACAGACTGAGGTGGCAGAAGTCACAGACAGAGGTGGCAGAAGTCACAGACTGAGGTGGCAGAAGTCACAGACAGAGGTGGCAGAAGTCACAGACAGAGGTGGCAGAATTCACAGACAGAGGTGGCAGAAGTCACAGACAGAGGTGGCAGAATTCACAGACAGAGGTGGCAGAAGTCACAGACAGAGGTGGCAGAATTCACAGACAGAGGTGGCAGAAGTCCCAGACAGAGATGGCAGAAGTCACAGACAGAGGTGGCAGAATTCACAGACAGAGATGGCAGAAGTCACAGACA
Organism: Anomaloglossus baeobatrachus; assembly: GCF_048569485.1. NCBI lineage: Eukaryota > Metazoa > Chordata > Amphibia > Anura > Aromobatidae > Anomaloglossus > Anomaloglossus baeobatrachus. Next base: position 245,520,648 of record NC_134360.1, read on the forward strand.
GAGATGGCAGAATTCACAGACAGAGGTGGCAGAATTCACAGACAGAGATGGCAGAAGTCACAGACAGAGGTGGCAGAATTCACAGACAGAGGTGGCAGAAGTCCCAGACAGAGGTGGCAGAAGTCCCAGACAGAGGTGGCAGAAGTCACAGACAGAGGTGGCAGAATCCAGACAGAGGTGGCAGAATTCACAGACTGAGGTGGCAGAAGTCCCAGACAGAGGTGGCAGAAGTCCCAGACAGAGATGGCAGAAGTCACAGACAGAGGTGGCAGAAGTCACAGACAGAGGTGGCAGAAGTCACAGACAGAGGTGGCAGAATCCAGACAGAGGTGGCAGAATTCACAGACAGAGGTGGCAGAAGTCCCAGACAGAGGTGGCAGAAGTCCCAGACAGAGATGGCAGAAGTCACAGACAGAGGTGGCAGAAGTCACAGACAGAGGTGGCAGAAGTCACAGACAGAGGTGGCAGAATCCAGACAGAGGTGGCAGAAGTCACAGACAGAGGCGGCAGAAGTTACAGACAGAGGTGGCAGAATCCAGACAGAGATGGCAGAAGTCACAGACAGAGGTGGCAGAATCCAGACAGAGATGGCAGAAGTCACAGACAGAGGTGGCAGAATCCAGACAGAGATGGCAGAAGTCACAGACAGAGGTGGCAGAATCCAGACAGAGATGGCAGAAGTCACAGACAGAGGTGGCAGAATCCAGACAGAGGTGGCAGAAGTCACAGACAGAGGAGGCAGAATCCAGACAGAGATGGCATATATAGTATGTATTTTTGGCTTGCACTCACATATATATATTAGTGCTCACTTCAGTTATCCTATTCAGTTATATGTAGTTTTTTTTCTGAATGTGAACACAGCTCCGCCCCTTTCGGCCATGTTTTTTTTTTTCCATCTCCTATATAAGAAAGTCCTTAGTTACCCCTCTCCACCCATAGCAGTTTTTAATTGCAATGAGATGACACACAGTTAGGGTCACAGAGCTAGGGACCCCAATATAGAGATATACCTTGACGAGGTTTTGGGGCTCAGTTACATTGATCAATGCGATTGCTAAATATCTCCTTTTTCCTAATATTCATAGCAGGTATGCAATTCATTATTCACATGTTCAAATTAGCAAGTAGCATTTTTCATTGTATATTCCAATATTTTTCCATATGCTTGAGGCATTATACCATTATCTAAGTTTGATGTGCAGCCTTATTCTTATATATAGAGATGGCAGAAGTCACAGACAGAGGTGGCATAATCCAGACAGAGATGGCAGAAGTCACAGACAGAGATGGCAGAAGTCACAGACAGAGGTGGCATAATCCAGACAGAGATGGCAGAAGTCACAGACAGAGGTGGCATAATCCAGACAGAGATGGCAGAAGTCACAGACAGAGATGGCAGAAGTCACAGACAGAGGTGGCAGAAGTCACAGACAGAGGAGGCAGAATCCAGACAGAGATGGCAGAAGTCACAGACAGAGGTGGCAGAATCCAGACAGAGATGGCAGAAGTCACAGACAGAGGTGGCAGAATCCAGACAGAGATGGCAGAAGTCACAGACGAAGGTGGCAGAATCCAGACAGAGATGGCAGAAGTCACAGACAGAGGTGGCAGAATCCAGACAGAGGTGGCAGAAGTCACAGACAGAGGAGGCAGAATCCAGACAGAGATGGCAGAAGTCACAGACAGAGGTGGCATAATCCAGACAGAGATGGCAGAAGTCACAGACAGAGGAGGCAGAATTCACAGACAGAGGTGGCAGAATTCACAGACAGAGATGGCAGAATTCACAGACAGAGGTGGCAGAAGTCACAGACAGAGATGGCAGAATTCACAGACAGAGGTGGCAGAATTCACAGACAGAGGTGGCAGAAGTCCCAGACAGAGGTGGCAGAATTCACAGACAGAGGTGGCAGAAGTCCCAGACAGAGGTGGCAGAAGTCCCAGACAGAGGTGGCAGAAGTCACAGACAGAGGTGGCAGAAGTCACAGACAGAGGTGGCAGAATCCAGACAGAGGTGGCAGAAGTCACAGACAGAGGTGACAGAATTCACAGACAGAGGTGGCAGAAGTCACAGACAGAGGAGGCAGAAACCAGACAGAGGCGGCAGAATTCACAGACAGAGATGGCAGAAGTCACAGACAGAGATGGCAGAAGTCACAGACAGAGGAGGCAGAAACCAGACAGAGGTGGCAGAAGTCACAGACAGAGATGGCAGAAGTCACAGACAGAGGTGGCAGAAGTCACAGACAGAGGTGGCAGAAGTCACCCACAGAGATGGCAGAAGTCACAGACAGAGGTGGCAGAAGTCACCCACAGAGATGGCAGAAGTCACAGACAGAGGTGGCAGAAGTCACAGACAGAGGTGGCAGAAGTCACCCACAGAGATGGCAGAAGTCACAGACAGAGGTGGCAGAAGTCACCCACAGAGATGGCAGAAGTCACAGACAGAGGTGGCAGAAGTCACAGACAGAGGTGGCAGAATCCAGACATAGGTGGCAGAATCCAGACAGAGGTGGCAGAAGTCACAGACAGAGGTGGCAGAAGTCACAGACAGAGATGGCAGAAGTCACAGACAGAGGTGGCAGAAGTCACAGACAGAGATGGCAGAAGTCACAGACAGAGGAGGCAGAATCCAGACTGAGGTGGCAGAAGTCACAGACAGAGGTGGCAGAATCCAGACATAGGTGGCAGAAGTCACAGACAGAGGTGGCAGAAGTCACAGACAGAGGTGGCAGAAGTCACAGACAGAGATGGCAGAAGTCACAGACAGAGGAGGCAGAATCCAGACTGAGGTGGCAGAATCCAGACAGAGGTGGCAGAAGTCACAGACAGAGGCGGCAGAATCCAGACAGAGGTGGCAGAAGTCACAGACAGAGGCGGCAGAAGTCACAGACAGAGATGGCAGAAGTCACAGACAGAGGAGGCAGAATCCAGACTGAGGTGGCAGAATCCAGACAGAGGTGGCAGAAGTCACAGACAGAGGCGGCAGAAGTCACAGACAGAGGTGGCAGAAGTCACAGACAGAGATGGCAGAAGTCACAGACAGAGATGGCAGAAGTCACAGACAGAGGTGGCAGAATTCACAGACAGAGGTGGCAGAAGTCACAGACAGAGGCGGCAGAAGTCACAGACAGAGATGGCAGAAGTCACAGACAGAGATGGCAGAAGTCACAGACAGAGGTGGCAGAAGTCACAGACAGAGATGGCAGAAGTCACAGACAGAGGTGGCAGAATTCACAGACAGAGGTGGCAGAAGTCACAGACAGAGGTGGCAGAAGTCACAGACAGAGATGGCAGAAGTCACAGACAGAGGTGGCAGAAGTCACAGACAGAGATGGCAGATGTCACAGACAGAGGTGGCAGAATTCACAGACAGAGATGGCAGAAGTCACAGACAGAGATGGCAGAAGTCACAGACAGAGATGGCAGAAGTCACAGACAGAGGTGGCAGAAGTCACAGACAGAGGTGGCAGAAGTCACAGACAGAGGCGGCAGAAGTCACAGACAGAGGTGGCAGAAGTCACAGACAGAGGCGGCAGAAGTCACAGACAGAGATGGCAGAAGTCACAGACAGAGATGGCAGAAGTCACAGACAGAGATGGCAGAAGTCCCAGACAGAGGTGGCAGAATTCACAGACAGAGGTGGCAGAATTCACAGACAGAGATGGCAGAAGTCCCAGACAGAGGCGGCAGAAGTCACAGACAGAGGCGGCAGAAGTCACAGACAGAGATGGCAGAAGTCACAGACAGAGGTGGCAGAAGTCACAGACAGAGGTGGCAGAAGTCACAGACAGAGGTGGCAGAATCCAGACAGAGGTGGCAGAAGTCACAGACAGAGGTGGCAGAAGTCACAGACAGAGGTGGCAGAATTCACAGACAGAGGTGGCAGAAGTCACAGAAAGAGATGGCAGAAGTCACAGACAGAGATGGCAGAAGTCACAGACAGAGGTGGCAGAAGTCACAGACAGAGGTGGCAGAAGTCACAGACAGAGATGGCAGAAGTCACAGACTGAGGTGGCAGAAGTCACAGACAGAGGTGGCAGAAGTCACAGACAGAGGTGGCAGAAGTCACTGACAGAGGTGGCAGAAGTCACAGACTGAGGTGGCAGAAGTCACAGACAGAGGTGGCAGAAGTCACAGACTGAGGTGGCAGAAGTCACAGACAGAGGTGGCAGAAGTCACAGACAGAGGTGGCAGAATTCACAGACAGAGATGGCAGAAGTCACAGACAGAGGTGGCAGAAGTCACAGACAGAGGTGGCAGAAGTCACAGACAGAGGTGGCAGAAGTCACAGACAGAGGTGGCAGAATTCACAGACAGAGGTGGCAGAAGTCCCAGACAGAGGTGGCAGAAGTCACAGACAGAGGTGGCAGAATTCACAGACAGAGGTGGCAGAAGTCCCAGACAGAGGTGGCAGAATTCACAGACAGAGGTGGCAGAAGTCCCAGACAGAGGTGGCAGAAGTCCCAGACAGAGGTGGCAGAAGTCCCAGACAGAGGTGGCAGAAGTCCCAGACAGAGATGGCAGAAGTCACAGACAGAGGTGGCAGAAGTCACAGACAGAGGTGGCAGAAGTCACAGACAGAGGTGGCAGAAGTCACAGACAGAGATGGCAGAAGTCACAGACAGAGGTGGCAGAATCCAGACAGAGGTGGCAGAAGTCACAGACAGAGGCGGCAGAAGTTACAGACAGAGGTGGCAGAATCCAGACAGAGATGGCAGAAGTCACAGACAGAGGTGGCAGAATCCAGACAGAGATGGCAGAAGTCACAGACAGAGGTGGCAGAATCCAGACAGAGATGGCAGAAGTCACAGACAGAGGTGGCAGAATCCAGACAGAGGTGGCAGAAGTCACAGACAGAGGAGGCAGAATCCAGACAGAGATGGCAGAAGTCACAGACAGAGGTGGCATAATCCAGACAGAGATGGCAGAAGTCACAGACAGAGATGGCAGAAGTCACAGACAGAGGTGGCAGAATCCAGACAGAGGTGGCAGAAGTCACAGATAGAGGAGGCAGAATCCAGACAGAGATGGCAGAAGTCACAGATAGAGGAGGCAGAATCCAGACAGAGGTGGCAGAAGTCACAGACAGAGGTGGCATAATCCAGACAGAGATGGCAGAAGTCACAGAAAGAGGTGGCAGAAGTCACAGACAGAGGAGGCAGAATTCACAGACAGAGGTGGCAGAATTCACAGACAGAGATGGCAGAATTCACAGACAGAGGTGGCAGAATTCACAGACAGAGGTGGCAGAAGTCACAGACAGAGGTGGCAGAATTCACAGACAGAGGTGGCAGAAGTCACAGACAGAGGTGGCAGAAGTCACAGACAGAGGTGGCAGAATCCAGACAGAGGTGGCAGAAGTCACAGACAGAGGTGGCAGAATTCACAGACAGAGGTGGCAGAAGTCCCAGACAGAGGTGGCAGAATTCACAGACAGAGGTGGCAGAAGTCCCAGACAGAGGTGGCAGAATTCACAGACAGAGGTGGCAGAATTCACAGACAGAGGTGGCAGAAGTCACAGACAGAGGTGGCAGAAGTCACAGACAGAGGTGGCAGAATCCAGACAGAGGTGGCAGAAGTCCCAGACAGAGGTGGCAGAATTCACAGACAGAGGTGGCAGAAGTCCCAGACAGAGGTGGCAGAATTCACAGACAGAGGTGGCAGAATTCACAGACAGAGATGGCAGAAGTCCCAGACAGAGGTGGCAGAATTCACAGACAGAGGTGGCAGAAGTCCCAGACAGAGGTGGCAGAAGTCACAGACAGAGGTGGCAGAAGTCACAGACAGAGGTGGCAGAATCCAGACAGAGGTGGCAGAAGTCACAGACAGAGGTGGCAGAATTCACAGACAGAGGTGGCAGAATTCACAGACAGAGGTGGCAGAAGTCACAGACAGAGGTGGCAGAAGTCACAGACAGAGGTGGCAGAATCCAGACAGAGGTGGCAGAAGTCACAGACAGAGGTGGCAGAATTCACAGACAGAGGTGGCAGAAGTCCCAGACAGAGGTGGCAGAATTCACAGACAGAGGTGGCAGAAGTCACAGACAGAGATGGCAGAAGTCACAGACAGAGGTGGCAGAAGTCACAGACAGAGGTGGCAGAATTCACAGACAGAGGTGGCAGAAGTCCCAGACAGAGGTGGCAGAATTCACAGACAGAGGTGGCAGAAGTCACAGACAGAGGTGGCAGAAGTCACAGACAGAGGTGGCAGAATTCACAGACAGAGGTGGCAGAAGTCACAGACAGAGATGGCAGAATTCACAGACAGAGATGGCAGAAGTCACAGACAGAGGTGGCAGAATTCACAGACAGAGGTGGCAGAAGTCACAGACAGAGGTGGCAGAATTCACAGACAGAGGTGGCAGAAGTCCCAGACAGAGGTGGCAGAATTCACAGACAGAGATGGCAGAAGTCCCAGACAGAGGTGGCAGAAGTCCCAGACAGAGATGGCAGAAGTCACAGACAGAGATGGCAGAAGTCACAGACAGAGATGGCAGAAGTCCCAGACAGAGGTGGCAGAAGTCCCAGACAGAGATGGCAGAAGTCACAGACAGAGATGGCAGAAGTCACAGACAGAGATGGCAGAAGTCCCAGACAGAGATGGCAGAAGTCCCAGACAGAGGTGGCAGAAGTCCCAGACAGAGGTGGCAGAAGTCACAGACAGAGATGGCAGAAGTCACAGACAGAGATGGCAGAAGTCACAGACAGAGGTGGCAGAAGTCACAGACAGAGGTGGCAGAAGTCACAGACAGAGATGGCAGAAGTCACAGACAGAGATGGCAGAAGTCCCAGACAGAGGTGGCAGAAGTCCCAGACAGAGGTGGCAGAAGTCACAGACAGAGGTGGCAGAAGTCACAGACAGAGATGGCAGAAGTCACAGACAGAGGTGGCAGAAGTCACAGACAAAGATGGCAGAAGTCACAGACAGAGGTGGCAGAAGTCACAGACAGAGATGGCAGAAGTCACAGACAGAGATGGCAGAAGTCACAGACAGAGGTGGCAGAATCCAGACAGAGGTGGCAGAAGTCACAGACAGAGGTGGCAGAATTCACAGACAGAGGTGGCAGAAGTCCCAGACAGAGGTGGCAGAATTCACAGACAGAGGTGGCAGAAGTCCCAGACAGAGGTGGCAGAATTCACAGACAGAGGTGGCAGAATTCACAGACAGAGGTGGCAGAAGTCACAGACAGAGGTGGCAGAAGTCACAGACAGAGGTGGCAGAATCCAGACAGAGGTGGCAGAAGTCACAGACAGAGGTGGCAGAATTCACAGACAGAGGTGGCAGAAGTCCCAGACAGAGGTGGCATAATTCACAGACAGAGGTGGCAGAATTCACAGACAGAGATGGCAGAAGTCCCAGACAGAGGTGGCAGAATTCACAGACAGAGGTGGCAGAAGTCCCAGACAGAGGTGGCAGAATTCACAGACAGAGGTGGCAGAATTCACAGACAGAGGTGGCAGAAGTCACAGACAGAGGTGGCAGAAGTCACAGACAGAGGTGGCAGAATCCAGACAGAGGTGGCAGAAGTCACAGACAGAGGTGGCAGAATTCACAGACAGAGGTGGCAGAAGTCCCAGACAGAGGTGGCAGAATTCACAGACAGAGGTGGCAGAAGTCACAGACAGAGATGGCAGAAGTCACAGACAGAGGTGGCAGAAGTCACAGACAGAGGTGGCAGAATTCACAGACAGAGGTGGCAGAAGTCCCAGACAGAGGTGGCAGAATTCACAGACAGAGGTGGCAGAAGTCACAGACAGAGGTGGCAGAATTCACAGACAGAGGTGGCAGAAGTCACAGACAGAGGTGGCAGAATTCACAGACAGAGGTGGCAGAAGTCCCAGACAGAGGTGGCAGAATTCACAGACAGAGGTGGCAGAAGTCCCAGACAGAGGTGGCAGAAGTCCCAGACAGAGGTGGCAGAATTCACAGACAGAGATGGCAGAAGTCCCAGACAGAGGTGGCAGAAGTCCCAGACAGAGATGGCAGAAGTCCCAGACAGAGGTGGCAGAAGTCCCAGACAGAGGTGGCAGAAGTCCCAGACAGAGATGGCAGAAGTCACAGACAGAGATGGCAGAAGTCACAGACAGAGATGGCAGAAGTCCCAGACAGAGATGGCAGAAGTCCCAGACAGAGGTGGCAGAAGTCCCAGACAGAGGTGGCAGAAGTCACAGACAGAGATGGCAGAAGTCACAGACAGAGATGGCAGAAGTCACAGACAGAGGTGGCAGAAGTCCCAGACAGAGGTGGCAGAAATCACAGACAGAGATGGCAGAAGTCACAGACAGAGATGGCAGAAGTCACAGACAGAGGTGGCAGAAGTCACAGACAGAGGTGGCAGAAGTCACAGACAGAGGTGGCAGAAGTCACAGACAGAGATGGCAGAAGTCACAGACAGAGGTGGCAGAAGTCACAGACAGAGGTGGCAGAAGTCACAGACAGAGGTGGCAGAAGTCCCAGACAGAGATGGCAGAAGTCACAGACAGAGGTGGCAGAAGTCACAGACAGAGGTGGCAGAAGTCACAGACAGAGATGGCAGAAGTCACAGACAGAGGTGGCAGAAGTCACAGACAGAGGTGGCAGAAGTCACAGACAAAGATGGCAGAATCCAGACAGAGGTGGCAGAAGTCCCAGACAGAGGTGGCAGAAGTCCCAGACAGAGATGGCAGAAGTCACAGACAGAGATGGCAGAAGTCACAGACAGAGGTGGCAGAAGTCACAGACAGAGGTGGCAGAAGTCACAGACAGAGATGGCAGAAGTCACAGACAGAGATGGCAGAAGTCACAGACAGAGGTGGCAGAAGTCTCAGACAGAGGTGGCAGAAGTCACAGACAGAGGTGGCAGAAGTCACAGACAGAGGTGGCAGAAGTCCCAGACAGAGGTGGCAGAAATCACAGACAGAGATGGCAGAAGTCACAGACAGAGATGGCAGAAGTCACAGACAGAGATGGCAGAAGTCACAGACAGAGGTGGCAGAAGTCCCAGACAGAGGTGGCAGAAATCACAGACAGAGATGGCAGAAGTCACAGACAGAGATGGCAGAAGTCACAGACAGAGGTGGCAGAAGTCACAGACAGAGGTGGCAGAAGTCACAGACAGAGGTGGCAGAAGTCACAGACAGAGATGGCAGAAGTCCCAGACAGAGGTGGCAGAAGTCACAGACAGAGGTGGCAGAAGTCACAGACAGAGATGGCAGAAGTCACAGACAGAGGTGGCAGAAGTCACAGACAGAGGTGGCAGAAGTCACAGACAAAGATGGCAGAATCCAGACAGAGGTGGCAGAAGTCCCAGACAGAGGTGGCAGAAGTCCCAGACAGAGATGGCAGAAGTCCCAGACAGAGGTGGCAGAAGTCCCAGACAGAGGTGGCAGAAGTCACAGACAGAGATGGCAGAAGTCACAGACAGAGATGGCAGAAGTCCCAGACAGAGATGGCAGAAGTCCCAGACAGAGGTGGCAGAAGTCACAGACAGAGGTGGCAGAAGTCCCAGACAGAGGTGGCAGAAGTCACAGACAGAGGTGGCAGAAGTCCCAGACAGAGATGGCAGAAGTCACAGACAGAGATGGCAGAAGTCACAGACAGAGATGGCAGAAGTCCCAGACAGAGGTGGCAGAAGTCCCAGACAGAGATGGCAGAAGTCACAGACAGAGATGGCAGAAGTCCCAGACAGAGATGGCAGAAGTCACAGACAGAGATGGCAGAAGTCCCAGACAGAGATGGCAGAAGTCACAGACAGAGATGGCAGAAGTCCCAGACAGAGATGGCAGAAGTCACAGACAGAGATGGCAGAAGTCCCAGACAGAGGTGGCAGAAGTCCCAGACAGAGGTGGCAGAAGTCACAGACAGAGGTGGCAGAAGTCCCAGACAGAGATGGCAGAAGTCACAGACAGAGATGGCAGAAGTCACAGACAGAGATGGCAGAAGTCCCAGACAGAGATGGCAGAAGTCCCAGACAGAGGTGGCAGAAGTCCCAGACAGAGGTGGCAGAAGTCACAGACAGAGATGGCAGAAGTCACAGACAGAGATGGCAGAAGTCACAGACAGAGGTGGCAGAAGTCCCAGACAGAGGTGGCAGAAATCACAGACAGAGATGGCAGAAGTCACAGACAGAGATGGCAGAAGTCACAGACAGAGGTGGCAGAAGTCACAGACAGAGGTGGCAGAAGTCACAGACAGAGGTGGCAGAAGTCACAGACAGAGATGGCAGAAGTCACAGACAGAGGTGGCAGAAGTCACAGACAGAGGTGGCAGAAGTCACAGACAGAGGTGGCAGAAGTCCCAGACAGAGATGGCAGAAGTCACAGACAGAGATGGCAGAAGTCACAGACAGAGGTGGCAGAAGTCTCAGACAGAGGTGGCAGAAGTCACAGACAGAGGTGGCAGAAGTCACAGACAGAGGTGGCAGAAGTCCCAGACAGAGGTGGCAGAAATCACAGACAGAGATGGCAGAAGTCACAGACAGAGATGGCAGAAGTCACAGACAGAGGTGGCAGAAGTCACAGACAGAGGTGGCAGAAGTCACAGACAGAGGTGGCAGAAGTCCCAGACAGAGGTGGCAGAAGTCACAGACAGAGGTGGCAGAAGTCCCAGACAGAGGTGGCAGAAGTCCCAGACAGAGGTGGCAGAAGTCACAGACAGAGGTGGCAGAAGTCACAGACAGAGATGGCAGAAGTCACAGACAGAGGTGGCAGAAGTCACAGACAGAGGTGGCAGAAGTCACAGACAGAGGAGGCAGAATTCACAGACAGAGGTGGCAGAAGTCACAGACAAAGATGGCAGAATCCAGACAGAGGTGGCAGAAGTCACAGACAGAGGTGGCAGAAGTCACAGACAGAGATGGCAGAAGTCCCAGACAGAGGTGGCAGAATCCAGACAGAGGTGGCAGAAGTCACAGACAGAGGTGACAGAATTCACAGACGATATCCAGCTTCTAGCGCCAAGAATATGCCGCCGTGGTGTGTCCTGTGATTCAAGAATTAAGTGGAAGTGCAGTTTGTAAATTGTGTCCTAATATTTGATATTTTGCACCACTATATTCATGACCAGAATATAAAAGATAAATGATTGGCGGAGGTGAAGGGTGTCGGACCTCCTGCAATCTGATATTGATGATCTATCCTATAGAAAATTCCTAGAAGACCGCATTTAAAGGGAACCTGTCATGTTAAAAAAAACACTATTAACCTGCAGATTTGAATCCGGAATGCTGCCGGGAGGATAAAAGTTATTTTCCTCCTGGCAGCGTGGTTCAATGTGAAGCCACCGGGCAGGTTCAGAACGCTATTAACCTGCAGATTAACCCTGTATCTGCAGATTAATAGTGTACATGACTGTTTTTTGTTTTTTTAAGGATCAAACTTCTGTGAGTTCGGTATCTAAATAAACCCCCAATCTGCAAGGAGTTTGTATGTTCTCCCCTCGGTTTTCGTTGGTTTTTGTCAGCATGCCCATGTTAATACGCTGCTAATTTTGCGACAACTAAGGGTGATCCCCGCATTCTCCTGCTCTATATGGCATTATGTGAGTGTCACCTCGCGCGTCAGAGTAAAAATGTATGCAACAAATGTAAGAGAAAATGTTTTTATTCTGTGCATTAGTATTTTATATTCATTTTATATTCATTTCTTATTGTTTTTAGTATTAAACACGATCTTTATTCTCTATAAAATGTGTTTTTTTTATATTTTGAAGTGTCTAAAACGAATTAATTGGATTTACATTGATTCCTATGGAAATAATTGCTTCAGTTTTCATTGATTATATTTAGACAGATTATCAACGAAAACCGAGGCATCAGTGTCCTTATACCCGGAGTAATAACGCGTCTTCAGGGCCCTTTATTCGGGGATATTGTCCTGAGTGCCCTTTCATAGATATAACAACTGCTGCTCTTCTGGGAAGGATTGTTACAAGATTTTGGAGGCATCTGTGGGAATTTTTACCCCTTTATCCAGAAGAGCATTTGTGAGGTGACGCTGATGTTGGGGGAGGCCGGGCTCACAATCTCCATTATTGACGTTGGATGGGGCTGAAGTCCGGGCTCCGTGCGGCCATCTTGTTCTCCCCTCCTCCATGTCTGTATAGAGCACTTCAGCACTGGGCGCAGTCATGGGAAACACCAAATGGCCTTCCCCAAACTGCTTCTACAAAGATGGAAGTTACGATTGTCCACAATGTCTTGTGCTAAAGCATTAATATTCCTCTTCACTGGAACTTATGGGCCAAGGTCAAGCCCTGATAACAGCCCAGAGTATTATCCTCCTCCACCAAACGGTACAGCGGGCACAATGCAGTCAGGTAATGTTCTCCATTCATGAAACCCTGACTTCCAGTGATGGCGGCTTTACACCACTCTATCCAATGCTCAGCATTGTGCTTGGTGATGTACGGCTCGGCATTGTGCTTGGTGATGTACGGCTCGGCATTGTGCTTGGTGATGTACGGCTCGGCATTGTGCTTGGTGATGTACGGCTCGGCATTGTGCTTGGTGATGTACGGCTCGGCATTGTGCTTGGTGATGTACGGCTCGGCATTGTGCTTGGTGATGTACGGCTCGGCATTGTGCTTGGTGATGTACGGCTCGGCATTGTGCTTGGTGATGTACAGTTCAGCATTGTGCTTGGTGATGTACGGCTCAGCATTGTGCTTGGTGATGTACGGCTCGGCATTGTGCTTGGTGATGTACGGCTCGGCATTGTGCTTGGTGATGTACGGCTCAGCATTGTGCTTGGTGATGTACAGTTCAGCATTGTGCTTGGTGATGTACGGCTCAGCATTGTGCTTGGTGATGTATGGCTCAGCATTGTGCTTGGTGATGTACGGTTCTGCATTGTGCTTGATGATGTATGGCTCGGCATTGTGCTTGGTGATGTATGGCTCAGCATTGTGCTTGGTGATGTACGGCTCAGCATTGTGCTTGGTGATGTATGGCTCAGCATTGTGCTTGGTGATGTACGGCTCAGCATTGTGCTTGGTGATGTATGGCTCAGCATTGTGCTTGGTGATGTACGGCTCAGCATTGTGCTTGGTGATGTACGGCTCGGCATTGTGCTTGGTGATGTACGGCTCAGCATTGTGCTTGGTGATGTACGGCTCGGCATTGTGCTTGGTGATGTACGGCTCGGCATTGTGCTTGGTGATGTACGGCTTGGCATTGTGCTTGGTGATGTACGGCTCGGCATTGTCCTTGGTGATATACGGCTCGGTATTGTGCTTGGTGATGTACGGCTCAGCATTGTGCTTGGTGATGTATGGCTCGGCATTGTGCTTGGTGATGTACGGCTCAGCATTGTGCTTGGTGATGTACGGCTCAGCATTGTGCTTGGTGATGTACGGCTCAGCATTGTGCTTGGTGATGTACGGCTCGGCATTGTGCTTGGTGATGTACGGCTTGGCATTGTGCTTGGTGATGTACGGCTCGGCATTGTCCTTGGTGATATACGGCTCGGCATTGTGCTTGGTGATGTACGGCTCAGCATTGTGCTTGGTGATGTATGGCTCGGCATTGTGCTTGGTGATGTACGGCTCAGCATTGTGCTTGGTGATGTACGGCTCAGCATTGTGCTTGGTGATGTACGGCTCAGCATTGTGCTTGGTGATGTACGGCTCAGCATTGTGCTTGGTGATGTATGGCTCAGCATTGTGCTTGGTGATGTACGGCTCAGCATTGTGCTTGGTGATGTATGGCTCGGCATTGTGCTTGGTGATGTACGGCTCAGCATTGTGCTTGGTGATGTACAGCTCAGCATTGTGCTTGGTGATGTACGGCTCAGCATTGTGCTTGGTGATGTACGGCTCGGCATTGTATGGCTCGGCATTGTGCTTGGTGATGTATGGCTCGGCATTGTGCTTGGTGATGTACGGCTCGGCATTGTGCTTGGTGATGTACGGCTCGGCATTGTGCTTGGTGATGTACGGCTCGGCATTGTGCTTGGTGATGTACGGCTCAGCATTGTGCTTGGTGATGTACGGCTCAGCATTGTGCTTGGTGATGTATGGCTCGGCATTGTATGGCTCGGCATTGTGCTTGGTGATGTATGGCTCGGCATTGTGCTTGGTGATGTACGGCTCGGCATTGTGCTTGGTGATGTACGGCTCGGCATTGTGCTTGGTGATGTACGGCTGCTATCGCTGCTCAGGTATGAAGCCCCCTCAACACTCGGCCCCCCGCTGTGTAACATTACAGGGTCTCCATTTCATGGCTCAGTTGCTTTGTCATTAACCCTCAGAGGTTAGAAATCTGAACAGACTCCTAATTTTATACAAATTTTGTTACAGACAATCCTCTGTGAGAAACATCTAGTACTGATACAATGTATCGGTGCAGCTACAATGTAACAACTGACCAAACAGCAGAGAGACTTGTACTACTGATGTATATATCTCAGAGCATTGTAGCAAACATTTAGCTGTGAGTAGTAGGAGATCTGTCCTCTATAAAACAAGAATATTCCCATTCACTGACAACAAGCACAGATCTGAAAAATAGTGAAGAATGTGATTATTTTAGAAAGATGCAGAACATTTAACTATAAAATGAATGAACCTTTTATTTACATAACAAGTTTATTTATTTATGTTTATTTTTATTTAGTTTATTTACATAACAAGTTTATACTCTGTAAAGAAAAGTTTTGCGCAATACGTTTTTTTTCATACCGCTGTAATCTTCCTTACGAGGAGCGGATCTATTAACTGCACGCTCCCCAGAATTATTTGTAATGGGATTTTTAATGAAATAATGAGACCACAAAGGGATTTTTTACACAAAGATTTATTACAAAGCGCTGAACACTGAAATATGGCGGCTGCATAGAGAGCGGCGGAGACTGGCGAAGCGACTGCAGAGTTTGGATGATGCCACTTAGTATGGGTCATTGAACGGATACATGGGGTGTCCAGCATCCCGGGCAACAGACTTTCCATCAACCTGCAAAAAGAAAACATACAGTATATGTAGCATGAATCTGGATATATGGCGAAGGATATTGCGAGAGGCACGGTCTGAGACAGTGGTCACTACACGGCAAGAAAGAATTGAGGGATTGTACTATGAGCGATTTCCTAATGTAGGATTGTATCTGTAAAGCCAGCTTTACACCTTACAATTATGTGTGCGATCTCGTTTGCGATGTGACACGCCCAGGTCGCATATGTGATCTAATGAGATTGCACGTAGGTCGTTCATTTGCTGTCACACGAGCGTTAGTAGTCTATGTTAAATTGATCAATTTTGTGTGCGATCCTTTAGATCATGTGTTCTGTGACGTATGCATTGGGCACACTTTTTTTTTATTTATTTATTGACTTGCCAAGCGTGTGTAATGTGTAGGGATGCGTTTTTACTATGTCATCTGCCATTCAGCTCTGCTACATGGCCGCTAACAGCAGCCACAGACAGCCATGTAGCAGAGCTGAATGGCAGATGACAGCAGACACAGAAAGAGCCGCACGATCAGAATGAACTCGGGTGAACTTCACCCGACTTCACGGTCATGCTGCGGCTCTGTCTGTGTAGCGTCCTGATTAGCGGTCACCTGTGAAGGGCTCACCGGTGACCGCTAAACTCCTGAGTAACTGAATTGAGCAGCCCTCTCTCATATACTCACCGATCCCCGATCCCCGGCGCTGCACGGCATTCACACTGCTCCGGCAGCTTTTACTGTTTTGAAAAAGCCGGCCGCCCATTAAACAATCTTGTATTCCTTGCTTACCCCGCCCACCGGCGCCTATGATTGGTTACAGTGAGACACGCCCCCCACGCTGAGTGACAGGTGTCACACTGCACCCAATCACAGCAGCCGGTGGGCGGGTCTATACTGTGTAGTGAAATAAATAATTAAATAGTTAAAAAAAACGGCGTGCGGTCCCCCCCAATTTTAAAACCAGCCAGATAAAGCCATACGGCTGAAGGCTGGTATTCTCAGGATGGGGAGCTCCACGTTATGGGGAGCCCCCCAGCCTAAAGCCTGCTTTACAGCTGAGCTGTCACTGAGGTTACCCGCGGCCACCGCTGGATCCAGTGACAGCAGGTAGCCTCAGTGACAGCTCAGCCGATCGCGCTGCTGTCTTCATTTGCTGCGTGGAGGTGACCGGAGCGGCGGTGTCTGCTGCAGCTCCGGTCACCTCCATGCAGCAGCGCTGGATGCGACGCTGGACCATCCTGGATTACGCCGGACATGGAGGGCTTTTTGGGGCTGATTAAAGTGGTGAACCAGGGAATATGTTTGTGTTTTTTATTTCAAATAAATGATTTTTTTCAGGTGTGTGTGTGTTTATTTACTGTCATTTACAGATTAATCATGGAAGGTGTCTCATAGACGCTTAACATGATTAATCTAGGACACGGGTGGGGAACCTCCGGCCCGCGGGCCGTATACGGCCCGTGACGACTTTTTATGCGGCCCCAGGGCACATTCCCGGGGACCATTGTGCTTTGGTGGCAGCCGCGCTTTTCCCGGCTGCCGGCCCTTTAAATCCCACTGCCTGATGCCCTGTGGGTAGATGCTAGAATGTACGGGCTCTCTCCAGATCCTGACTTCCAGGACCTGACTGCAGCCCATACATTCTAGGCTTATCCCCGGCCTGTGTGCTCTGGTGGGCGGGTAAGCAGCACGCTGCGATAAAGTCACACAGAAGAGCTGCAGCAGGTTTACCAGCCTCCCGG
Organism: Anomaloglossus baeobatrachus; assembly: GCF_048569485.1. NCBI lineage: Eukaryota > Metazoa > Chordata > Amphibia > Anura > Aromobatidae > Anomaloglossus > Anomaloglossus baeobatrachus. Next base: position 245,537,317 of record NC_134360.1, read on the forward strand.
ACCTGCTGTGTGTGTGTGTGACTCTCCCTCCCCCTCACTGCGAGTACTCAACCCATCGCTGCCCCCCCCCCCGCTCAGTGCTGCGTACCCCCTCGTACTGTGTGTACCCCCCAATGCTGTATGTACCCCCCAATGCTGTGTACCCAGTCATGCTGTATGTACCCCCTCATGCTGTATGTACCCCCTAGTGCAGTGTGTACCCCCTAGTGCAGTGTGTACCCCCTAGTGCAGTGTGTACCCCCTAGTGCAGTGTGTACCCCCTAGTGCAGTGTGTACCCCCTGGTGCTGTGTGTACCCCCTGGTGCTGTGTGTACCCCCTGGTGCTTTGTGTACCCCCTGGTGCTGTGTGTACCCCCTGGGTGCTGTGTGTACCCCCTAGTGCAGTGTGTACCCCCTAGTGCAGTGTGTACCCCCTAGTGCAGTGTGTACCCCCTCATGCTGTATGTACCCCCTAGTGCAGTGTGTACCCCCTAGTGCAGTGTGTACCCCCTAGTGCAGTGTGTACCCCCTAGTGCAGTGTGTACCCCCTAGTGCAGTGTGTACCATCTAGTGCAGTGTGTACCATCTAGTGCAGTGTGTACCATCTAGTGCAGTGTGTACCCCCTAGTGCAGTGTGTACCCCCTAGTGCAGTGTGTACCATCTAGTGCTGTGTGTACCCCCTGGTGCTGTGTGTACCCCCTAGTGCAGTGTGTACCCCCTTGTGCAGTGTGTACCCCCTAGTGCAGTGTGTACCCCCTAGTGCAGTGTGTACCATCTAGTGCAGTGTGTACCCCCTAGTGCTGTGTGTACCCCCTAGTGCTGTGTGTACCATCTAGTGCTGTGTGTACCCCTTGGTGCTGTGTGTACCCCTTGGTGCTGTGTGTACCCCCTGGTGCTGTGTGTACCCCCTGGTGCTGTGTGTACCCCCTGGGTGCTGTGTGTACCCCCTGGGTGATGTCCCCCCCCCACCAGTGCTGTCCGCACCACCTAATGCTGTCCATGCTGCCACCAGTGCTGTCCATGCCACGGTGAGTGCTGTCTGTTCCCCCCTTATGCTGTCCATGCTCCCCAGTGCTGTGTGCCACCCCTCAGTGCTCTTAACTCGCTACTGCTGTCTGTACCCTCCCACTACTTTCTATGCTCCCCAGTCCGTGCTCTCCTGTTGATGTCTATGTTCCCCCAGACCTGTCTGTCATCCTAGTGCTGCCACCCAGTGCAGTCCGTGCTGCCACCCAGTGCAGTCCGTGCTGCCACCCAGTGCAGTCCGTGCTGCCACCCAGTGCAGTCCGTGCTGCCACCCAGTGCAGTCCGTGTCCCCAGTAATGTCTGTGCCACCGCCAGGGCTGTCCATGCCCCCTACTGTCCCCAGCCCCTCCTGTGATGTATATGCCCCAGCCCTTCCTGTGATGTATATGCCCCAGCCCCTCCTGTGATGTATATGCCCCAGCCCCTCCTGTGATGTGTACTCCCAGCCCCTCCTGTGATGTGTACTCCCAGTGTCTCCTGTGATGTGTACTCCCAGTGTCTCCTGTGATGTGTACTCCCAGTGTCTCCTGTGATGTGTACTCCCAGTGTCTCCTGTGATGTGTACTCCCAGTGTCTCCTGTGATGTGTACTCCCAGTGTCTCCTGTGATGTGTACTCCCAGTGTCTCCTGTGATGTGTACTCCCAGTGTCTCCTGTGATGTATATGCCCCAGCCCCTCCTGTGATGTGTACTCCCAGTGTCTCCTGTGATTTATGCGCCCCGGCCCCTCCTGTGATGTGTATGCCCCCAGCATCTCCAGACAGAGACAAACCTGGAAAAGCAGCTGTGAGAAACAAGATGATCAATATCACCGAACATCACAATCGCACCAAAGAGAAGCAGCTCCGGCCACCACAATAGGGGTGAGTTAATTAATCGTTTGACCAAATATAGCAGGGTTATTTTTCAGGTTGATAATGTTGTGCGGCCCCCAAAGGTTAGTAGGAAATTCCAAATGGCCCCCGGCAGTAAAAAGGTTCCCCACCCCTGATCTAGGACTTAGTGGCAGCTATGGGCTGCCAATAACTCCTTATTACCCCGATTTGCCAACGCACCAGGGCAAATCGGGAAGAGCCGGGTACAGTCCCAGAACTGTCGCATATAATGTATGCGGCAATTCTGGGCGGTTGCAGGCTGATATTGTTAGGCTGGGGGGCTCCCCATAACGTGGAGCTCCCCATCCTGAGAATACCAGCCTTCAGCCGTATGGCTTTATCTGGCTGGTTTTAAAATTAGGGGGGAACCGCACGCCTTTTTTTTTAATTATTTAATTATTTATTTCACTACACAGTATAGACACGCCCACCGGCTGCTGTGATTGGGTGCAGTGTGACACCTGTCACTCAGCGTGGGGGCGTGTCTCACTGTAACCAATCATAGGCGCTGGTGGGCGGGGTAAGCAGGGAATACGAGATTGTTTAATGGGCGGCCGGCTTTTTCAAAACAGTAAAAGCCGCCGGAGCAGTGTGAACGCCGTGCAGCGCCGGGGATCGGGGATCGGTGAGTATGAGAGGGGGGTAAGAGGGATAGACTGACATGGACAGAGAGAGAGGGACAGAGATAGTGACCGACTGACAGAGATTAGTGAATGACAGACATTATGAGGCGCTTCAGAACGCAGCTTTTCAGCTGCGCTCTGACGCGGACCTTTTTTAAGCTGCGGTGCAGAGCGCACACCTGCGCACATAGCATCAGACACCAAAATCGTATGAGGGATGTCACACGTTACAATTGACTAGGTTCCTGCAACAAAACGTCCAATGTATGAGGAATAAACGACGTGTATGCGATCATCGTATTTGCGTTCAATCTTGATCGCACGTAGGTGCCACACGCAAATACATCACGAACGATGCCGGATGTGCGTCACTTACAACTTGACCCCAACGACGGATTGAAAGATCTATTGAAGCGTGTAAAGCAGGCATAAGGGGCGCAATTCCGATGAAAATGGGGAATTGCTCCTTATGCAATATGATCCTTAGGCGGGCTTTGCACACTACGACTTCGCAGGTGCGATGTCGGTGGGGTCAAATTGAAAATGACGCACTTTCGGCATCGCATGCGACATCGTAGTGTGTAAAGCCTAGATGATACGATTAACGAGCGCAAAAGCGTCATAATCGTATCATCGGTGCAGCGTCGGCGTAATCCATGATTACGCTGATGCGACAGTCCGATGTTGTTCCTCGCTCCTGCGGCAGCACACATCGCTGTGTGTGAAGCCGCAGGAGCATCTCCTACCGGCGTCACCGCGGCTCCCGTAGGATATGCGGAAGGAAGGAGATGGGCGGGATGTTTACATCCCACTCATCTCCGCCCCTCCGCTCCGATTGGCCGCCTGGCGTGTGACGTCGCTATGACGCCGCACGACCCGCCCCCTTAACAAGGAGGCGGGTCACCGGCCAGAGCGACGGTCGCAGGACAGGTGAGTCCATGTGAAGCTGCCGTAGCGAACATTATCGCTATCGTTATTACTATCACAAGGAAATCGCTGCTGCGACGGGGACGGGGACTATCGCGCTCGGCATCGCAGCATCGGCCTGCGATGTCGCAGCGTGCAAAGTACCCCTTAGGCTATGTGCACACTAGAAAGTGCCTTTTTCTTAAGAAAAATCCAGACCCTCTTAAAGAATCCCGCACCCGCGGTGAAAAACGCACCAAAACTGTAGCGAAATCCGCATGTGGTTTTACCACGGTTTGCCGCGGATTTTCCGTAGGTTGGTCCCTGCGGATTTTTACCATTATCTATGGCAAAAACCACAGGTACCTGCGGAAAAGAAGTGACATGCTCATTAATTCCGCAGCGAAAAATCCGCGGGTATAAAAAAAAAATGCAGTGTGCGCAGAGCATTTTTTTTTAAACCCATAGAATTTGCTGGGGAATGACTCCAACAATGTTGGATACATTTTCTGCAGCAAATCCGCGGTAAATCTGCAGGATGGGCACAGGGCCTTAAAGATTCTCCAAAACTTTAATTACAAAGTTTCTATAATTGCATTAAATAAAGGCGTTAGATCCTCTTTATATGGGGTCAAGCAGGGGACTGTGTTTTTGCTCCAAGTGCTATCTGACAAAAAAATCGGATTGCACCCGGACCAATGTTATTCAATGAGGCAGTGCACACATCCGATTTTTTCCCCAGACCACTCGCAGAATGCACGGTTTCCCTCAACACTCAGATGACGTCACAAACTGACAGAATGGAAAACCTGGAGAACCATATTTTTTTCTCTCCACCTCCAAGAAAATGGATCCCACTCTGATCAGAGTCTGATTAGCAGAAATCGGACCGTTTTTCTAAGGCCCCTTTCACACGTCAGTGATTCTGGGACGTTTGTGCTTTTATTTCTACGTACCAGAATCACTGACATACGCAGACGCATTATAATGAATGGGTCTGCTCACACATCAGTCATTTTTCACTGCACGTGTCGCCGTGCGGCGTACCCGCGTGTGCGTGATTGCCGCACGGAGACATGTCCATTTTTTTCTGGCATCACTGATGTCCCACGGACCACGCAGTGGTGTGGTCCGTGAAACACGTGCCAGAAAAAAACGTGCTTTTAAAATAATAAACATTTTTACTCACCCGGCTTCAGCGGCGCTCTCTGCAGCCCGTGCAGCTTGCTGCTTCTGAGCCGGCTCATTACTGTTGCGCATATTAATGATGCACGACACAGCCGACCCGGAAGCAGCTGCTGCGGGGGTCAGCGCCGGCCGGATGCTGCACCGCGGGAGCGATCAGCACCATGGAGAGCGGAAACGGGCACAGGTGAGTTGATTTCTAAGTGCAATCATGGGCCACGGAGAACGGAGCCCGGATTGCACTTAGACAACCCACGTGTGCCGTGATTCACGGCACACGCAGGGACACGTGCGTGTTTTACACGCCAGTGAAAAATGTCTGTGTTTTTTACTGACGTGTGAAACGGGCCTTATATGGAGAAAATATGGTTGTGTGAATGTGGCCTAAGGGTAATACACTGATGTAGCAGAGGGGGATGTGTTTCAATACAGGTGAGAAGAGTTTGTCTTGATGCCTCCTCCTGTGTCATTGTCCACAATGTCCAGAGTGTCGTTATCACTATCGGATAATGACTTTATCACTAGATGTACCATATTTTCCAGATTGTAAGGCTATGTGCATACACTGCGTTTTTTTTGACGCTGCGTTTTTGTGCGTTTTTGGCAGATAAAAACGCACAAAAAAGCACCCGCATCAAAAAACGCATGCATTTTTACCGCGATTTAGTGCGTTTTTGGCTGCGTTTTGCTGCGTTTTTGATCTCTGCGTTTTGCTGCGTTTTTCCAATGCATTCTATGGGGGGAAATTGCAGAAAAAGGCAGGAAAGAATTGACATGTCCATTTTTTTTTTTATTTTTTTTTAAGCTCAAAAACGCAGCTTAAAAAAAAAAGTTGTGTGCGGACAGCAAAAATGAAAACTCATAGACTTTGCTGGGGAAGGAAAGTCATGCAGTTTTGAGGCCAAAAACGCACCCGAAAAACGCGCAAAAACGCCACGAAAAACGCACTGTGTGAACTTACCCTAAGACGCACTTTTTTTCCCTGAAAACTGGGTGTAAAATGGGGGTATATTTACCATGCGGATATGGCTTACCAGGTGGCGGTTGTGGAGCAGGGTTGTAGGAGTCAGGGTCAACGATACTGAGGATGTCACTGCAGTGTTGCAGCAGCGGCGGGTGCATTCAGCTGACTGCAGGCTCTATTGAATAGCCTGCGGTTGACGCAATGAACTTCAAGAAAATGGCTGCGGAGGCGGGGCATACGCAAATTGACACAATGGACTTCGAGAAAATGGCCGCAGAGACCTTTCTGCGCACCCGCCGCCTCCGCGGTTATTTTCTTGAAGTCCATCGCGTTAACTGTGGGTGATTCAATAGAGCCCGCAGTTTGATCAGACGCCCACCGCCGCAGCAACACCCCGACACCCTGTCCTGTGACCCTCCTGAGTCCTCCACTGCAGTGTCACCCACACAGCACGCTGGCAGATCAATGGCACCCGCGGCCGCGATACCCTCGAGGCCGCAGTATCGCCGACTCTCCATCCACTGACCCTCTTAAGATGCAACCTCCTCTGAGCCCGCAGCATCACCCGGCCTCCTGGGACCTTCCTGAGCCGCTTCCCCCTGGTAAGGTAGAGTGAAAAAGAGGATGATCCGGCTATTTTGTGCCGGATCATCCTCTTTTTCACTCTACGTTGCCTGTTACCGGTTGGGATAGACCGAAGGATCCTAGGCACCCGCAAGGCTGAGCAGTCTAGGCAGCAAGTGAGCTGAAGTTTCCATTCCATTTACTTCCCCCTGGTAAGCATTAGAATTAAGACACACTAGGATTATAAGATGGACCCTCATTTTAACATTAAAAATTATTTTTACCTATTTTCCGCCTATAAATTTGTGGTGCGGCTTATAATCCGAAAAATACGGTAATAAGGCTCAGTCTTGTCATAGTGTCACCCCATTTCTCAGATAGGCCCCCATACAGCCTGACCACGATTTCATCAGACTCACAGTGATTAGAGGAATAATGTATCTCCAGTTCTTGTTCAGGGCTCCGATCCGCTTCATCTCTTCTTCTGTCAGGCTGAAATCAAAGACCTGGCCAGGAAACAAGAGAACCCATGAGGGGTAAACACAAATCACCGTCCACATCAATGTCCACACATATAGATATTGATGTGGACGGTGATCTGGATTTTAAGTAACCATTCATTTAATGTTATGAAATAACAAAGGTTAGAGTCACTCAATGCCAAAAGCCCAAATATATATATATATATATATATATATATATATATATATATATATTTGGGATTTTATATATATGTATACATATACAGTCAGGGCCAGAAATATTTGGACAGTGACACAAGTTTTGTTATTTTAGCTGTTTACAAAAACATGTTCAGAAATACAATTCTATATATAATATGGGCTGAAAGTGCACACTCCCAGCTGCAATATGAGAGTTTTCACATCCAAATCGGAGAAAGGGTTTAGGAATCATAGCTCTGTAATGCATAGCCTCCTCTTTTTCAGGGGACCAAAAGTAATTGGACAATGGACTCTAAGGGCTGCAATTAACTCTGAAGGCGTCTCCCTCGTTAACCTGTAATCAATGAAGTAGTTAAAAGGTCTGGGGTTGATTACAGGTGTGTGGTTTTGCATTTGGAAGCTGTTGCTGTGACCAGACAACATGCGGTCTAAGGAACTCTCAATTGAGGTGAAGCAGAACATCCTGAGGCTGAAAAAAAAGAAAAAATCCATCAGAGAGATAGCAGACATGCTTGGAGTAGCAAAATCAACAGTCGGGTACATTCTGAGAAAAAAGGAATTGACTGGTGAGCTTGGGAACTCAAAAAGGCCTGGGCGTCCACGGATGACAACAGTGGTGGATGATCGCCGCATACTTTCTGTGGTGAAGAAGAACCTGTTCACAACATCAACTGAAGTCCAGAACACTCTCAGTGAAGTAGGTGTATCTGTCTCTAAGTCAACAGTAAAGAGAAGACTCCATGAAAGTAAATACAAAGGGTTCACATCTAGATGCAAACCATTCATCAATTCCAAAAATAGACAGGCCAGAGTTACATTTGCTGAAAAACACCTCATGAAGCCAGCTCAGTTCTGGAAAAGTATTCTATGGACAGATGAGACCAAGATCAACCTGTACCAGAATGATGGGAAGAAAAAAGTTTGGAGAAGAAAGGGAACGGCACATGATCCAAGGCACACCACATCCTCTGTAAAACATGGTGGAGGCAACGTGATGGCATGGGCATGCATGGCTTTCAATGGCACTGGGTCACTTGTGTTTATTGATGACATAACAGCAGACAAGAGTAGCCGGATGACTTCTGAAGTGTACCGGGATATACTTTCAGCCCAGATTCAGCCAAATGCCGCAAAGTTGATCGGACGGCGCTTCATAGTACAGATGGACAATGACCCCAAGCATACAGCCAAAGCTACCCAGGAGTTCATGAGTGCAAAAAAGTGGAACCTTCTGCAATGGCCAAGTCAATCACCAGATCTTAACCCAATTGAGCATGCATTTCACTTGCTCAAATCCAGACTTAAGACGGAAAGACCCACAAACAAGCAAGACCTGAAGGCTGCGGCTGTAAAGGCCTGGCAAAGCATTAAGAAGGAGGAAACCCAGCGTTTGGTGATGTCCATGGGTTCCAGACTTAAGGCAGTGATTGCCTCCAAAGGATTCGCAACAAAATATTGAAAATAAAAATATTTTGTTTGGGTTTGGTTTATTTGTCCAATTACTTTTGACCTCCTAAAATGTGGAGTGTTTGTAAAGAAATGTGACAATTCCTACAATTTCTATCAGATATTTTTGTTCAAACCTTCAAATTAAACGTTACAATCTGCACTTGAATTCTGTTGTAGAGGTTTCATTTCAAATCCAATGTGGTGGCATGCAGAGCCCAACTCGCCAAAATTGTGTCACTGTCCAAATATTTCTGGACCTAACTGTACATACACACACACACTGTATATATACACGGTGGAACCTTGGTTTAAGAGTAACTTGGTTTGAGAGCGTTTTGCAAGACAAGAAAAGCTTTTTACAAATTTATAACTTGGTTTAAGAGCAATGATTTGCAAGAAGAGCAAATTCTCACCGTGCACACTTTCGGGTCCATCCTGTCACCACGCTCTGACGGTAACTTTCTGTACATTTGTACTGTATACTGTATACCATTGTACAGTATATACTATAAAGCATGTCTAACAATTTGTATTTGTGGATACAGTGTTGTACTTTCTTTCTGCTATCCAGTACAGCTCATTGCTTGTACTGTAATCTTATTGCCTGTGCAGTATTCCTACCCCACATTGGGCTTAGCTCTGCCATTATTTTGGGGAGAATTGATTTGGGGTGTTTTGTGTCCTCTACTAGAATCAAGATTGTCATATTTATATATAACCTTTTCTCTCTACAGAATACCTCCCACACATCAACAATTCTATTGTAAGCTAATGTGCAGTTTAATTTGCTTTGTGTTTTACTGTACAGTATTTTGCATTAGTGACTGTAATAATTTTATATGAATACTGTGCATTATTTTGTATTATTGTAATAAGTTTGTATAAATACAGTAAATATTTTTGGGTTGTGGAACAAATTATCTGCGTTTCAATTATTTCCTATGGGAAAATTCACTTTGATATAAGAGTAACTTGGTTTAAGAGCACAGCCCCGAAACACATTATGCTCGTAATCCAAGGTTCCAATCTCTCCTAATCTACTCTAAGGGCAGCTTTGCACGTTGCGACATCGCAAGCCGATGCTGCGATGTCGCACGCAATAGTCCCCGCCCCCGTCGCAGGTACGATATCGTGTGGTAGCTGGCGTAGCGAAAATTATCGCTACGGCAGCTTCACATGCACTCACCTGCCCTGCGACCGTCGCTCTGGCCGGCGACCCGCCTCCTTCCTAAGGGGGCGGGTCGTGCAGCGTCATAGCGACATCACACGGCAGGCGGCCAATAGAAGCGGAGGGGTGGAGATGAGTGGGATGTAAACATCCCGCCCACCTCCTTCCTTCTGCATATCCTACGGAAGCCGCGGTGACGCCGGTAGGAGATGTTCCTCGCTCCTGCGGCTTCACACACAGCGATGTGTGCTGCTGCTGGAGCGAGGAACAACATCGGACCGTCGCGTCAGCGTAATTATGGATTACTCCGACGCTGCACCGATGATACGATTACGATGATTTTGCGCTCGTTAGTCGTATCATCTAGGATTTACACACTACGATGTCACATGCGATGCCGGATGTGCGTCACTTTCAATTTGACCCCACCGACATCGCACCTGCGATGTCGTAGTGTGCAAAGCCCGCCTTATGCGGGCGTCACACGAGACGATCTATCGTGCGATGCATCGTCGGGGCCACGGTTTTCGTGACGCACATCCGGCATCATTCACGACATCGTCTCGTGTGACACCTCCGAGCGACAGAATCGGTCACAAATCGTGAGTCGTGTACTCGTCGCTTATTTTTTAAAAATTGTTTATTTTTCATGGCGCCGGTTGTTCATCGTACCCGGGGCAGCACACATCACTCCTTGTGACACCCCGGGAACGATGAACACCGCTTACCTGCGTCCCGTGGCACCCGCCGGCAATGTGGAAGGAAGGAGGTGGGCGGGATGTTACGTCCCGCTCATCTCCGCCCCTCCGCTTCTATGGGCCGGCCGCTGTGTGACATCACTGTGACGCGGAACGTCCCTCCCCTTCAGGAAGTGGATGTTCGCCGCCCACAGCGAGATCGCTCAGCAGGTAAGTGCGTGTGACAGGGGTTTAACGACTTTGTGCGACACAGGCAGCGATTTGCCCGTGACGCACAAACGACGGGGGCGGGTACGATCGCTTGTGTGATCGCACGATAGCTCGTACCATGTGACGCCCGCATTACAGTGAGAAGACTTGCTGGGATTTGTAGTTTCACAGCTGCTATATATTAGACAGATCTGAGCCCACCTGGAAATTCTGCAGGATCCGGGAGGGGGTGACGCTCTTTGGGATGGTGACGACTCTCCTCTGCACCTGAAACCTGGAGCATAAAGTAATTCACTAGATCTCAGGGGATCAAATACCGAGGTATTGATACAAATCACACATTTTGTGAATGTCCTACAACCAACAGCCAGAAGAAACACTCTTTACCGCCTCATCTGTGCCACTGGGGGCAGCTGTGGGACCCCACAAAACAGAAAATAGCAATAAGATGCGCAGAGCTGGTCCCTATAGATAAGGACTCGGTGCGACGCGTTTCTTGTCGCTTGCCATGTACCTAAGCAGGATCTGGGCCTCGGATTTGGAGTATTTCTTTGCCATCTCCAAGATGCAGGGCTCCTCCAGCAAAACGGGGTCCTCGGGTTTCCTCCAGCTGCGGTCTGGGGATCCGAGCGGACTGTACCCCGTAAAGACGAGGCCGTTCTTGTGACAGAAAGCGATGAGCTCGTTCTGAGCCAGGTACGGGTGACACTCCACCTGCACACAAGAGGCGTCCACGTGAGGTGAGGGCCACACAGCAGACACGGATCCCCCCTGCTGGACCACCACCCGGGGCCACGTGAGACCTCACCAGCTTCATACCTGCAGCACAGCCGGCTTCACAGCAGACACGGATCCCCCCTGCTGGACCACCACCCGGGGCCACGTGAGACCTCACCAGCTTCATACCTGCAGCACAGCCGGCTTCACAGCAGCCACGCTCAGGACGTCCTCAATCTGCCTCTTGTTGAAGTTGGACAGGCCGATGGCTTTGGTCAGACCCTTCGCCACCAGCTTCTCCATGGCCATCCACGTGTCTTTGTAGTCGATGTAGTCATATTGCAGCGAGCCGTCTGGGTTCTGTGGAAAGATATTATCTCCCCTCCTGAAGCAAAGGAGATGATGATGATGTGGAGGAAGATTACTGGATTCGATGACAAGTGCTGCAATACCCCTGACCTGCACATATATTACCGCCAGACAGTGCAGCACATCCACCCTCCATATATTACCTCCAGACAGTGCAGCACATCCACCCTCCATATATTACCTCCAGACAGTGCAGCACATCCACCCTCCATATATTACCTCCAGACAATGCAGCACATCCATCCTCCATATATTACCTCCAGACAGTGCAGCACATCCATCCTCCATATATTACCTCCAGACAGTGCAGTACATCCACCCTCCATATATTACCTCCAGACAATGCAGCACATCCATCCTCCATATATTACCTCCAGACAGTGCAGCACATCCACCCTCCATATATTACCTCCAGACAGTGCAGCACATCCACCCTCCATATATTACCTCCAGACAGTGCAGCACATCCACCCTCCATATATTACCTCCAGACAGTGCAGCACATCCACCCTCCATATATTACCTCCAGACAGTGCAGCACATCCACCCTCCATATATTACCTCCAGACAGTGCAGCACATCCACCCTCCATATATTACCTCCAGACAGTGCAACACATCCACCCTCCATATATTACCTCCAGACAATGCAGCACATCCACCCTCCATATATTACCTCCAGACAGTGCAGCACATCCATCCTCCATATATTACCTCCAGACAGTGCAGCACATCCATCCTCCATATATTACCTCCAGACAGTGCAGCACATCCACCCTCCATATATTACCTCCAGACAGTGCAGCACATCCACCCTCCATATATTACCTCCAGACAGTGCAGCACATCCATCCTCCATATATTACCTCCAGACAGTGCAGCACATCCATCCTCCATATATTACCTCCAGACAGTGCAGCACATCCACCCTCCATATATTACCTCCAGACAGTGCAACACATCCACCCTCCATATATTACCTCCAGACAGTGCAGCACATCCACCCTCCATATATTACCTCCAGACAGTGCAGCACATCCACCCTCCATATATTACCTCCAGACAGTGCAGCACATCCACCCTCCATATATTACCTCCAGACAGTGCAGCACATCCATCCTCCATATATTACCTCCAGACAGTGCAGCACATCCATCCTCCATATATTACCTCCAGACAATGCAGCACATCCACCCTCCATATATTACCTCCAGACAGTGCAGCACATCCACCCTCCATATATTACCTCCAGACAGTGCAGCACATCCACCCTCCATATATTACCTCCAGACAGTGCAGCACATCCACCCTCCATATATTACCTCCAGACAGTGCAGCACATCCACCCTCCATATATTACCTCCAGACAGTGCAGCACATCCATCCTCCATATATTACCTCCAGACAGTGCAGCACATCCATCCTCCATATATTACCTCCAGACAGTGCAGCACATCCACCCTCCATATATTACCTCCAGACAGTGCAGCACATCCATCCTCCATATATTACCTCCAGACAGTGCAGCACATCCATCCTCCATATATTACCTCCAGACAGTGCAGCACATCCACCCTCCATATATTACCTCCAGACAGTGCAGCACATCCACCCTCCATATATTACCTCCAGACAGTGCAGCACATCCACCCTCCATATATTACCTCCAGACAGTGCAGCACATCCATCCTCCATATATTACCTCCAGACAGTGCAGCACATCCATCCTCCATATATTACCTCCAGACAGTGCAGCACATCCACCCTCCATATATTACCTCCAGACAGTGCAGCACATCCACCCTCCATATATTACCTCCAGACAGTGCAGCACATCCACCCTCCATATATTACCTCCAGACAATGCAGCACATCCACCCTCCATATATTACCTCCAGACAGTGCAGCACATCCACCCTCCATATATTACCTCCAGACAGTGCAGCACATCCACCCTCCATATATTACCTCCAGACAGTGCAGCACATCCATCCTCCATATATTACCTCCAGACAGTGCAGCACATCCACCCTCCATATATTACCTCCAGACAGTGCAGCACATCCACCCTCCATATATTACCTCCAGACAGTGCAGCACATCCACCCTCCATATATTACCTCCAGACAGTGCAGCACATCCACCCTCCATATATTACCTCCAGACAATGCAGCACATCCCCCCTCCATATATTACCTCCAGACAGTGCAGCACATCCACCCTCCATATATTACCTCCAGACAGTGCAGCACATCCACCCTCCATATATTACCTCCAGACAGTGCAGCACATCCATCCTCCATATATTACCTCCAGACAATGCAGCACATCCCCCCTCCATATATTACCTCCAGACAGTGCAGCACATCCACCCTCCATATATTACCTCCAGACAGTGCAGCACATCCACCCTCCATATATTACCTCCAGACAGTGCAGCACATCCATCCTCCATATATTACCGCCAGACAGTGCAGCACATCCACCCTCCATATATTACCTCCAGACAGTGCAGCACATCCACCCTCCATATATTACCTCCAGACAGTGCAGCACATCCATCCTCCATATATTACCTCCAGACAGTGCAGCACATCCACCCTCCATATATTACCTCCAGACAGTGCAGCACATCCACCCTCCATATATTACCTCCAGACAGTGCAGCACATCCATCCTCCATATATTACCTCCAGACAGTGCAGCACATCCACCCTCCATATATTACCTCCAGACAGTGCAGCACATCCACCCTCCATATATTACCTCCAGACAGTGCAGCACATCCACCCTCCATATATTACCTCCAGACAGTGCAGCACATCCATCCTCCATATATTACCGCCAGACAGTGCAGAACATCCATCCTCCATATATTACCTCCAGACAGTGCAGCACATCCACCCTCCATATATTACCTCCAGACAGTGCAGCACATCCATCCTCCATATATTACCGCCAGACAGTGCAGCACATCCATCCTCCATATATTACCTCCAGACAGTGCAGAACATCCATCCTCCATATATTACCTCCAGACACTGCAGCACATCCACCCTCCATATATTACCTCCAGACAGTGCAGCACATCCACCCTCCATATATTACCGCCAGACAGTGCAGAACATCCATCCTCCATATATTACCTCCAGACAGTGCAGCACATCCATCCTCCATATATTACCTCCAGACAGTGCAGCACATCCATCCTCCATATATTACCTCCAGACAGTGCAGCACATCCACCCTCCATATATTACCGCCAGACAGTGCAGCACATCCACCCTCCATATATTACCTCCAGACAGTGCAGCACATCCACCCTCCATATATTACCTCCAGACAGTGCAGCTCATCCACCCTCCATATATTACCGCCAGACGGTGCAGCACATCCACCCTCCATATATTACCGCCAGACAGTGCAGCACATCAACCCTCCATATATTACCTCCAGACAGTGCAGCACATCCACCCTCCATATATTACCTCCAGACAATGCAGCACATCCACCCTCCATATATTACCTCCAGACAGTGCAGCACATCCATCCTCCATATATTACCTCCAGACAGTGCAGTACATCCACCCTCCATATATTACCTCCAGACAGTGCAGCACATCCATCCTCCATATATTACCTCCAGACAGTGCAGCACATCCATCCTCCATATATTACCTCCAGACAGTGCATCACATCCACCCTCCATATATTACCTCCAGACAGTGCAGAACATCCATCCTCCATATATTACCTCCAGACAGTGCAGCACATCCACCCTCCATATATTACCTCCAGACAGTGCAGCACATCCACCCTCCATATATTACCGCCAGACAGTGCAGAACATCCATCCTCCATATATTACCTCCAGACAGTGCAGCACATCTATCCTCCATATATTACCTCCAGACAGTGCAGCACATCCACCCTCCATATATTACCTCCAGACAGTGCAGCACATCCACCCTCCATATATTACCTCCAGACAGTGCAGCACATCCATCCTCCATATATTACCTCCAGACAGTGCAGCACATCCATCCTCCATATATTACCTCCAGACAGTGCAGCACATCCACCCTCCATATATTACCTCCAGACAGTGCAGCACATCCACACTCCATATATTACCTCCAGACAGTGCAGCACATCCATCCTCCATATATTACCTCCAGACAGTGCAGCACATCCACCCTCCATATATTACCGCCAGACAGTGCAGCACATCCATCCTCCATATATTACCTCCAGACAGTGCAGAACATCCATCCTCCATATATTACCTCCAGACACTGCAGCACATCCACCCTCCATATATTACCTCCAGACAGTGCAGCACATCCACCCTCCATATATTACCGCCAGACAGTGCAGAACATCCATCCTCCATATATTACCTCCAGACAGTGCAGCACATCCATCCTCCATATATTACCTCCAGACAGTGCAGCACATCCATCCTCCATATATTACCTCCAGACAGTGCAGCACATCCACCCTCCATATATTACCGCCAGACAGTGCAGCACATCCACCCTCCATATATTACCTCCAGACAGTGCAGCACATCCACCCTCCATATATTACCTCCAGACAGTGCAGCTCATCCACCCTCCATATATTACCGCCAGACGGTGCAGCACATCCACCCTCCATATATTACCGCCAGACAGTGCAGCACATCAACCCTCCATATATTACCTCCAGACAGTGCAGCACATCCACCCTCCATATATTACCTCCAGACAATGCAGCACATCCACCCTCCATATATTACCTCCAGACAGTGCAGCACATCCATCCTCCATATATTACCTCCAGACAGTGCAGTACATCCACCCTCCATATATTACCTCCAGACAGTGCAGCACATCCATCCTCCATATATTACCTCCAGACAGTGCAGCACATCCATCCTCCATATATTACCTCCAGACAGTGCATCACATCCACCCTCCATATATTACCTCCAGACAGTGCAGAACATCCATCCTCCATATATTACCTCCAGACAGTGCAGCACATCCACCCTCCATATATTACCTCCAGACAGTGCAGCACATCCACCCTCCATATATTACCGCCAGACAGTGCAGAACATCCATCCTCCATATATTACCTCCAGACAGTGCAGCACATCTATCCTCCATATATTACCTCCAGACAGTGCAGCACATCCACCCTCCATATATTACCTCCAGACAGTGCAGCACATCCACCCTCCATATATTACCTCCAGACAGTGCAGCACATCCATCCTCCATATATTACCTCCAGACAGTGCAGCACATCCATCCTCCATATATTACCTCCAGACAGTGCAGCACATCCACCCTCCATATATTACCTCCAGACAGTGCAGCACATCCACACTCCATATATTACCTCCAGACAGTGCAGCACATCTATCCTCCATATATTACCTCCAGAGAGTGCAGCACATCCACCCTCCATATATTACCTCCAGACAGTGCAGCACATCCACCCTCCATATATTACCTCCAGACAGTGCAGCACATCCACCCTCCATATATTACCTCCAGACAGTGCAGCACATCCATCCTCCATATATTACCTCCAGACAGTGCAGCACATCCATCCTCCATATATTACCTCCAGACAGTGCAGCACATCCATCCTCCATATATTACTTCCAGACAGTGCAGTACATCCACCCTCCATATATTACTTCCAGACAATGCAGCACATCCACCCTCCATATATTACCTCCAGACAGTGCAGCACATCCACCCTCCATATATTACCTCCAGACAGTGCAGCACATCCATCCTCCATATATTACCTCCAGACAATGCAGCACATCCATCCTCCATATATTACCTCCAGACAGTGCAGCACATCCATCCTCCATATATTACCTCCAGACAGTGCAGCACATCCATCCTCCATATATTACCTCCAGACAGTGCAGCACATCCATCCTCCATATATTACTTCCAGACAGTGCAGTACATCCACCCTCCATATATTACTTCCAGACAATGCAGCACATCCACCCTCCATATATTACCTCCAGACAGTGCAGCACATCCACCCTCCATATATTACCTCCAGACAGTGCAGCACATCCACCCTCCATATATTACCTCCAGACAGTGCAGCACATCCACCCTCCATATATTACCTCCAGACAGTGCAGCACATCCACCCTCCATATATTACCGCCAGAAAGTGCAGAACATCCATCCTCCATATATTACCTCCAGACAGTGCAGCACATCCACCCTCCATATATTACCTCCAGACAGTGCAGCACATCCATCCTTCATATATTACCTCCAGACAGTGCAGCACATCCATCCTCCATATATTACCTCCAGACAGTGCAGTACATCCACCCTCCATATATTACCTCCAGACAATGCAGCACATCCATCCTCCATATATTACCTCCAGACAGTGCAGCACATCCATCCTCCATATATTACCTCCAGACAGTGCAGCACATCCACCCTCCATATATTACCTCCAGACAGTGCAGCACATCCATCCTCCATATATTACCTCCAGACAGTGCAGCACATCCATCCTCCATATATTACCTCCAGACAGTGCAGCTCATCCATCCTCCATATATTACCTCCAGACAGTGCAGCACATCCACCCTCCATATATTACCTCCAGACAGTGCAGCACATCCATCCTCCATATATTACCGCCAGACAATGCAGCACATCCACCCTCCATATATTACCGCCAGACAGTGCAGAACATCCATCCTCCATATATTACCTCCAGACAATGCAGCACATCCATCCTCCATATATTACCTCCAGACAGTGCAGCACATCCATCCTCCATATATTACCTCCAGACAGTGCAGCACATCCACCCTCCATATATTACCTCCAGACAGTGCAGCACATCCACCCTCCATATATTACCTCCAGACAGTGCAGCACATCCATCCTCCATATATTACCTCCAGACAGTGCAGCACATCCACCCTCCATATATTACCGCCAGACAGTGCAGAACATCCATCCTCCATATATTACCTCCAGACAATGCAGCACATCCATCATCCACACCAAACATCTGACACCCCCAAGCAAGCCATTCTCACTCGTCTGTCCATCCATTATACACATCCTGTCCAGTTATAACGAGGCCAAACAAGGCATCCTTTACCCCTAGCTAATGTATTCATCCTCTACCCCCAACGTATCCATTCTCCACCACATCCATCGATCCGCCACAATGTGTTCATCTACTCCACGGGTGGGGAACCTCCGGCCCGCGGGCCGTATACGGCCCGTGACGACTTTTTATGCGGCCCCAGGGCACATTCCCGGGGACCATTGTGCTTTGGTGGCAGCCGCGCTTTTCCCGGCTGCCGGCCCTTTAAATCCCACTGCCTGATGCCCTGTGGGTAGATGCTAGAATGTACGGGCTCTCTCCAGATCCTGACTTCCAGGACCTGACTGCAGCCCATACATTCTAGGCTTATCCCCGGCCTGTGTGCTCTGGTGGGCGGGTAAGCAGCACGCTGCGATAAAGTCACACAGAAGAGCTGCAGCAGGTTTACCAGCCTCCCGGACCTGCTGTGTGTGTGTGTGACTCTCCCTCCCCCTCACTGCGAGTACTCAACCCATCGCTGCCCCCCCCCCCCGCTCAGTGCTGTGTACCCCCTCGTACTGTGTGTACCCCCCAATGCTGTATGTACCCCCCAATGCTGTGTACCCAGTCATGCTGTATGTACCCCCTCATGCTGTATGTACCCCCTAGTGCAGTGTGTACCCCCTAGTGCAGTGTGTACCCCCTAGTGCAGTGTGTACCCCCTAGTGCAGTGTGTACCCCCTAGTGCAGTGTGTACCCCCTGGTGCTGTGTGTACCCCCTGGTGCTGTGTGTACCCCCTGGTGCTTTGTGTACCCCCTGGTGCTGTGTGTACCCCCTGGGTGCTGTGTGTACCCCCTAGTGCAGTGTGTACCCCCTAGTGCAGTGTGTACCCCCTCATGCTGTATGTACCCCCTAGTGCAGTGTGTACCCCCTAGTGCAGTGTGTACCCCCTAGTGCAGTGTGTACCCCCTAGTGCAGTGTGTACCATCTAGTGCAGTGTGTACCATCTAGTGCAGTGTGTACCATCTAGTGCAGTGTGTACCCCCTAGTGCAGTGTGTACCCCCTAGTGCAGTGTGTACCATCTAGTGCTGTGTGTACCCCCTGGTGCTGTGTGTACCCCCTGGTGCTGTGTGTACCCCCTAGTGCAGTGTGTACCCCCTAGTGCAGTGTGTACCCCCTAGTGCAGTGTGTACCCCCTAGTGCAGTGTGTACCATCTAGTGCAGTGTGTACCCCCTAGTGCTGTGTGTACCCCCTAGTGCTGTGTGTACCATCTAGTGCTGTGTGTACCCCTTGGTGCTGTGTGTACCCCTTGGTGCTGTGTGTACCCCCTGGTGCTGTGTGTACCCCCTGGTGCTGTGTGTACCCCCTGGTGCTGTGTGTACCCCCTGGGTGATGTCCCCCCCCACCAGTGCTGTCCGCACCACCTAATGCTGTCCATGCTGCCACCAGTGCTGTCCATGCCACGGTGAGTGCTGTCTGTTCCCCCCTTATGCTGTCCATGCTCCCCAGTGCTGTGTGCCACCCCTCAGTGCTCTTAACTCGCTACTGCTGTCTGTACCCTCCCACTACTTTCTATGCTCCCCAGTCCGTGCTCTCCTGTTGATGTCTATGTTCCCCCAGACCTGTCTGTCATCCTAGTGCTGCCACCCAGTGCAGTCCGTGCTGCCACCCAGTGCAGTCCGTGCTGCCACCCAGTGCAGTCCGTGCTGCCACCCAGTGCAGTCCGTGCTGCCACCCAGTGCAGTCCGTGTCCCCAGTAATGTCTGTGCCACCGCCAGGGCTGTCCATGCCCCCTACTGTCCCCAGCCCCTCCTGTGATGTATATGCCCCAGCCCTTCCTGTGATGTATATGCCCCAGCCCCTCCTGTGATGTATATGCCCCAGCCCCTCCTGTGATGTGTACTCCCAGCCCCTCCTGTGATGTGTACTCCCAGTGTCTCCTGTGATGTGTACTCCCAGTGTCTCCTGTGATGTGTACTCCCAGTGTCTCCTGTGATGTGTACTCCCAGTGTCTCCTGTGATGTGTACTCCCAGTGTCTCCTGTGATGTGTACTCCCAGTGTCTCCTGTGATGTGTACTCCCAGTGTCTCCTGTGATGTGTACTCCCAGTGTCTCCTGTGATGTGTACTCCCAGTGTCTCCTGTGATGTATATGCCCCAGCCCCTCCTGTGATGTGTACTCCCAGTGTCTCCTGTGATTTATGCGCCCCGGCCCCTCCTGTGATGTGTATGCCCCCAGCATCTCCAGACAGAGACAAACCTGGAAAAGCAGCTGTGAGAAACAAGATGATCAATATCACCGAACATCACAATCGCACCAAAGAGAAGCAGCTCCGGCCACCACAATAGGGGTGAGTTAATTAATCGTTTGACCAAATATAGCAGGGTTATTTTTCAGGTTGATAATGTTGTGCGGCCCCCAAAGGTTAGTAGGAAATTCCAAATGGCCCCCGGCAGTAAAAAGGTTCCCCACCCCTGATCTACTCCATCAATCCTTATATCCTAGACAATCATGTCTTCCTACCTCACAGCCATCCATTCATCCCCCACCTCTAACCCATTCATCCAGCCTCTACCCCTAGCCCTTTGATACCTCCTCCCCCTCCAGCCCATTGATCCATCCTCCCCACCCTAGCCTATTGATTCCCCCCCAATCCAATGATCCATCCTCTGCCAGTCCATTTACAGATCCTTCCCCCCAGAAGATTGAACTATCTTCTACCCCTAGTCTAATGAGCCATCCTCCTCCCTTAACCCACTGAACTATCCCCCGCCTCTCCCATTAATCCATCCTCCATCCCTAGTCCATGGATACTTCCTCCACCCCTAGCCCGCTAATCCATCCTCAACCCCTAGCCCATATATACATCCTCCACCCCTAGCCCATATATACATCCTCCACCCCTAGCCCATATATACATCCTCCACCCCTAGCCCATATATACATCCTCCACGCCTAGCCCATTAATCCAACCTCCATCCCTAGCCCATATATACATCCTCCACCCCTAGCCCATTAATCCATTATCCACCTCTGGCCTATGTATACATCCTCCACCCCTAGACTATTAATCCATTATCCACCCCTAGCCCGCTAATCCATCCTCAACCCCTAGCCCATATATACATCCTCCACCCCTAGCCCATATATACATCCTCCACCCCTAGCCCATATATACATCCTCCACCCCTAGCCCATATATACATCCTCCACCCCTAGCCCATATATACATCCTCCGCCCCTATTCCATTAATCCATCCTCCAACCCCAGCCCATTAATCCAACCTCCACCTTTGGCCCATTTATATATTCTGCACCGCTAGCCCATTAATCCACACCCGCCTCCTACCCCCTGGCCCACTGAGCCATCCTCCTCCCCTAACCCATTGATCTAGTTTGCCCCTCTAGCCTATTAATCCATCCTCTACCACTAGCCCATTGTTTCATCCTCGCCCCAACCCATCAATCTCTCCTCCTCCTAGTCCATTCATCCATCCTTTCCTCTACCTCTAGCCTATTGATCCCTCCTCTACCTCTGGCCTATTGATCCCTCCTCTACCTCTAGCCTATTGATCCCTCCTCTACCTCTGGCCTATTGATCCCTCCTCTACCTCTGGCCTATTGATCCCTCCTCTACCTCTGGCCTATTGATCCCTCCTCTACCTCTGGCCTATTGATCCCTCCTCTACCTCTGGCCTATTGATCCCTCCTGCTCCACCCCTAGCCCATCTATCCCTCCTTTACCCCATCCATCTTAACCCCGTAGCCAGCCTATTCCCTTACTTGAAGGAGTACGGCCAGTGCATAAGGTACAGGTCCAGGTAGTCGAGCTGCAGGTCTTTCAGGGTCTTCTTCAGGGCTCCTTCTACATCCTCCGGGTGATGCTTGTTATTCCACAGTTTGGAGGTGACAAATATGTCTTCTCTTTTTAGGCCCTGCAGACAATAGCCAGGATAATAATATTTACTGCATGGAAAAAATATGTCAAGAGACCTGCAAATCTCCAAATGTTACCTGATCAGAGCACAGACTCGCTTTTATGGCTTCTCCAACTTCTGTCTCGTTTCCGTACACAGAGGCGCAGTCTATGTGGCGATATCCAACTCCTAGTGCGTATTTTACTGCGTCTCTCACCTGGAAGCAGGAGAACAGTCAGTAACGCACAGGAAAATGTGGGGTGCTATAGAAGAATATTAGCTCTGAGCACCTCCACTGCAATGCCAGAGATAAAGCTGCTGCTCCCCATCACTGGAGCAATGTTACTTAGTAGACGACTTTACTAACATGAAGGATGTTGGGAAAAAAACAGTAAATATGGTGATGCCTCTGGAGTTCTGAATGCAGTGATGTAGTACATGAACGTCACCACCAGAGGGCGCCAATATAATGACAGCAGAGCAGTTGCTGACTTGGGATCACTACAGTGCGCAGTATGTAACAGCAATATATAGGGAACATCCCGTACACCGGGGACAACGTGACAAGAGAATCCAACCACAAATAAAACACAGATCAGTGCAGTCATCAGTCACATTTGTTTTTTCTAAACATAAAATATATATTTTTTCCTTGATGTAAAAGCATAATTGTGAAATGATCCATCAACGCTGACTGCAAAGGGATAAACGGCAATAAATGATATATTCTTAAGAAAACAATGAAATTGATGGAATACAGAAAAAAATAATAGTCCAGAACCATCCAAAGCCTCAGTTGTCTACTCTCTTTTCATGTCTTATATTTCATTCACATCCAGAGCAGCGGTCACAATTCTGCTGACTAAAAAAAAATAAGGGTCACACAACACACAATAGGGTAAAAGAAGAAAAATGTGAATGCTGACACAGCACAGTCTTCTGTCAATCACCTCTTCTGCAAAATGTAAGGAAGAAACACATGTATTGTATATACACAGTGAGTCCACCAGCAGAATAGTGAGTGCAGCTCTGAAGTATAATACAAGAGGTAACTCAGGATCACTACAGGATCAGTAATGTAATGTATGTACATAGTGACAGCACCAGCAGAATAGTGAGTGCAGCTCTGGAGTATAATACAGGAGGTAACTCAGGATCAGTACAGGATAAGTAATGTAATGTATGTACACAGTGACTGAACCAGCAGAATCGTGAGTGCAGCTCTGGAGTATAATACAGGAGGTAACTCAGGATCACTACAGGATAAGTAATATAATGTATGTACACAGTGACTCGACCAGCAGAATAGTGAGTGCAGCTCTGGAGTATAATACAGAATGTAACTCAGGATAAGTACAGGATAAGTAATGTAATGTTGTGCACAGTGACTGCACCAGCAGAATAGTGAGTGCAGCTCTGGAGTATAATACAGAATGTAACTCAGGATAAGTACAGGATAAGTAATGTAATGTTGTGCACAGTGACTGCACCAGCAGAATAGTGAGTGCAGCTCTGGAGTATAATACAGGATGTAAGTCAGGAGCAGTACAGGATAAGTAATGTAATGTATGTACACAGTGACTGCACCAGCAGAATAGTGAGTGCAGCTCTGGAGTATAATACAGGATGTAACTCAGGATCAGTGCAGGATAAGTAATGTAATGTATGTACACAGTGACTGCACCAGCAGAATAGTGAGTGCAGCTCTGGAGTATAATACAGGATAAGTAATATATGCAGACAGTGAGTGCTGTTAATGGAGATTTATTGTATATGTGATCTGTAAGTGATGAATAAATAAAAGTATTAGTGCCATTGATACAAAGAATAA
Organism: Anomaloglossus baeobatrachus; assembly: GCF_048569485.1. NCBI lineage: Eukaryota > Metazoa > Chordata > Amphibia > Anura > Aromobatidae > Anomaloglossus > Anomaloglossus baeobatrachus. Next base: position 245,561,566 of record NC_134360.1, read on the forward strand.
GGCCTGTTTGTAGTACACCGCAGAACACAGTGCAGAGGACGTATCTGTTGTTTTTTTATTTTGTGCCTCTATAGCACTGGCCGATCCATTGTGATGACCAGATGTGGCCTGTACAGACCCTCAGCATCATACACACGGGACATCATAAGAGGCTTCACTTCAGATCCTATTCACGTTCTCGCTGCGCTCCATTGTGCGCCTGTCGCCGGGATTATTGCCTCTGATCTGCGCTCTGTGCGCTCTGTACTTGGAGCCGACAGCTGCAGTCTGTGAATGAGGACAGGAAACACTTCTCCTGAGATCAAAACAACAGCCCGGAATAATGATCCTGCCGCAAAGTGACAATACCATGAAAGCGACAATCACCTGGAGAGATCCCTACAATCAGCCGATCATTAGACTATGTCCCCCCGCGGGGGGCTCTACTGCGGGGCATACTGGAGAGGGGCAGGTGATTTGCAGCCATTCTCGCTCGTCTAGTCCTTACCTGGCCAGGTGCGCTCTTCCAGGTGCCAAGTCCGATGATCGGTAACTTCTGGCCGGTGTGTAAGGTCTCATATAAAACCGCTGACGCCATGTTCACCTTGTACTGCAGAAAAAGGGAAAGATACCGATATCATGAAGACGATCATATAAAAATGAATACGAGATCCTGGGAAAGCTGGGTGGAAGGCAATATGGCCGCCTGCCTGTATATAAGGAGTGCGTGGTTGTAGCACTGTAAGATCAGACGGATTTGTCATTAAGAATAACCAAGGCAGCTAAAGAACTTGACTCCCGAAATGTCGTGATCTGCACCGCAGCAATGAGTGGTGCATAGAAAGGGTTAAAACGTTCCCTGTATACACATCACATGAGCGTCCAGACCTCACCCGTCACTTCACATTATACTAAATGATGACGCACACGACGCCCTGCGGCGCCCGCTGCCAGTGTGTGGCACGGATGACTCAGGAGACAGCACCTGAGCGGTGTGCCACGCCAGAGACTAGGGCCTTAAAGGGACATTACAACTGCACTCTTTTTACTCATTTTATTTTGCAGTTTAATATAGTCTATTACTCGCTGTTATCAGCCATTTCAGATTGCGAAGAGGCAGCCTGCAGGACAAGTGAATACAGTACAATCTATTGTCCACAGTTATCAGCCACTTCAGGCAGGGAACAGACTGTAGGAGATTTATATACAATCTATTGCTCCCTGATATCAGCTATTTCAGTCCAAGTCCAAGAAGTAAGGGGGACCCAAACACCTCCAAAGCAGGTGGTATTGTGCATTATGATGAGCTGGACCGTATGGGGCCCCTATATTGTGCATTATGATGAGCTGGACCGTATGGGGCCCCTATATTGTGCATTATGATGAGCTGGACCGTATGGGGCCCATATATTGTGCATTATGATGAGCTGGACCGTATGGGGCCCCTATATTGTGCATTATGATGAGCTGGACCGTATGGGGCCCCTATATTGTGCATTATGATGAGCTGGACCGTATGGGGCCCCTATATTGTGCATTATGATGAGCTGGACCGTATGGGGCCCATATATTGTGCATTATGATGAGTTAGGCTACTTTCACACATCCGGTTTTTGCTCTGCGGCACAATACGGCGCTTTGCAGAAAAAACGCAACCGTTTTTTTTGCCGCCGGTTGCGGGTTTTTTTTGCATAGACTTACATTAGTGCCGTATTGTGCCACATGGGCTTGCGTTCGGTCCGGTTTTTGCCGCATGCGGCAGATTTAGCCGATGCCGCGGCCGGATGGAACGTTGCCTGGAACGTTTTTTGCTCCAGCAAAAAAAACCGCATCGCGCCGCATCCGGCCGCTGCGGTGCATTCTTCAATGCATGCCTATGGACGCCGGATGCGGCGCAATGCAGAAAAAAAACGCATCCGGCCGCCGCATGCGGTTTCTTCCACTGCGCATGCTCAGTAGCATGCCGCAACCGGAAAAAAACGGACGGGCCGCATGTAAAAACTTATGCAAAGGATGCGGTGTTTTCGCCGCATCCGTTGCATAGCTTGCACAGCCGGATTGAGCCGCACTCCTCAAACCGGATGTGTGAAAGTAGCCTTATTGGAGTGCACGGGGCCCATACATTGTTCTTGCACACGGCCCCTTTTCTCTCAGTGTCCGCCAGTGTAAGGCCAGTTTCACACATCCTTCTTTTTGCCGGTTTAGAAGATCCGGCGCGCTCCCGTACAGTGAATACAGTACAATGACAGCGCAACAAACGCCAGTCACGTGCTGTCATGTGACCGGCGCATGTGACCCGGAAGTTACAGCGCTGTCATTGTACTGTATTCACTGTACGGGAGCGCGCCGGATCCGCAAAACCGGCAAAAAGAAGGATGTGTGAAACTGGCCTTACCACTACTTTACAGAAATGAGCAAAAAGATTTGCAGGGCCCAGGTCTGCTATCCAATTTATTACTCCATGGCAGCTTTACCCCAGGCCAGTGGAAACGTCTTGTAATGATTACTAGGCTGCCTCCAAGTCACTGGGCCTCATGTGACGTCATGATGAGCCACATTGAATATCAGACGCTCCTTTTATAAGAAGTCAGCACTATCAAAGGCATTGGGCAGAGAGTGTTACTGGCCCTTTAAAAAAAAAAAAGGAGGGCATCAGTGATGTGCTCCTTTGGTCTACATTTCCCATCATGCTCAGCTAACCGGTGTCCACCCTGGCGTGCTGCAGTCCATTGCACAACTGCTTTTGGCCACAAGTTCTCAGTTTTTTCCTCATTTCTGCTTCTTCCATGCAAATTACTGAGTGCACTCGAGGACTACATGAGGCGGCTAGTATTGCATTATGGGGGAATGTGCGCCAAAAAACCCCCATAGATTGGCGACATGCGCACGCTGCGTTTTTTGTCGTGTTTTTGCTGCGTTTTTTGATGCAGTTTTGTTGTCAGAACTTTCTGACATTTGACTTCCCAGCAAAGTCTATGAGAAGTCAGATTTGCTGCGCACGCTGCAGTTTATTTGTCAGCGTTTTTTTTGTCAAAAGTTTGTGACAAAAAAATGCAGCCTGTTCATTCTTCCTGCGTTTTTGTCAACATTTGTCACTCATTGAAGTCAATGAGGGCATCAAAAACGCAAGATGCATGCTATCAAATTGGTGCATTTTGCATGCGTTTTACCTGCGGTTTTGTCAACAAAAACGCAGCTCACCAACTTAGTTCCAGAAAGACAAGGTCAATGCTGGAGTGATTTTGACATTCCAGTGTATGTGTGTCGTGTCCGTGTGCCGGTGCCGTGTCAGTGTCAGTATGGTGCCCATGACAGTGTGGTGCCCGTACCCGTGTCCGTCAGTGTCGGGCCTCTGCCACACTTCTGCAAAAAAAACGTACATGTCTCACGTTCTGTTTTTCGGGTCCGTGTTCCGTTTTTTATTCCCCCGGTACGTGTGACATCCGTGTGATGGCGTATGCTCGCCGTGTGGGCGCGTGATGGCGTATGCTCGCCGTGTGGGCGTGTGATGGCGTATGCTCGCCGTGTGGGCGTGTGATGGCGTATGCTCGCCGTGTGGGCGTGTGATGGCGTATGCTCGCCGTGTGGGCGTGTGATGGCGTATGCTTGCCGTGTGGGAGCGTGATGGCGTATGCTCGCCGTGTGGGCGCGTGATGGCGTATGCTCGCCGTGTGGGCGTGTGATGGCGTATGCTCGCCGTGTGGGCGTGTGATGGCGTATGCTCGCCGTGTGGGCGTGTGATGGCGTATGCTCACCGTGTGGGCGTGTGATGGCGTATGCTTGCCGTGTGGGAGCGTGATGGCGTATGCTCGCCGTGTGGGCGTGTGATGGCGTATGCTTGCCGTGTGGGAGCGTGATGGCGTATGCTCGCCGTGTGGGCGTGTGATGGCGTATGCTCGCCGTGTGGGCGTGTGATGGCGTATGCTCGCCGTGTGGGCGTGTGATGGCGTATGCTTGCCGTGTGGGCGTGTGAAATGTCTGTGTATGCGTGAGATACGTACATGTAATGTCCGTGTGGTGTCCGTTTGAAATGATCTGTGTGTGTTGAACAATGTCGTTGCTACATTCCCGCTTACAGCAGACACAGACAGAGACGCTCGATGAGAATGAACTCGGATGACCTTCACCCGACTTCATTGTCATACCGCGGCTCTGTCTGTGTGTGGCGTCCTGATTAGCGGTCACCCGTGAAGGACTCACCGGTGACCGATAATCCCCTGAGTGACTGAAGTTAGCGGCGTGATTATCGCTGCCGTCACTCAGGCTACCCGCGGCTAGCTGGAGTCCTCCACCTGAGACCGCAACTCACATGTGACTTCATTGCAGATCGCTCAGCTCACTTCAGTCACTTGGGCGACTTGCTGTCACAGTTGGAGAATCCAGCGGTGTCCACGAGTAACCTGAGTGACGTCATCGCTGATCGCGCGGCTCACCTCAGTTGCTGCGTGGAGCTGACAGAGAGCGGTCATGTTATGTGGCCGCTCCTGTCACCTTCATGTAGCAGAGCTGAGAGCGTCGTGGGACCTCCGTGGATTACGTCGGACCTGGAGGGGTATTTGTGGATTAATAAATTGGTGAAAGAGGGTTTTTGTTTTTTTTTTTTATTTTTCCAAATAAAGGATTTTTTGGATGTGTGTGTTTATTTTCTTTAACTTACAGGTCAATCAAGGAAGGTATCTCGGGGAGACGCCTGCCATGATTAACCACTTATTACCTTGATTGCCAACGCACCAGGGCAATTCGGGATGAACTGGGTAGAGTCCCGGAACTGTCACATCTAATGGATGCGGCAATTCCGGGCGGCTGCTGGCTGATATTGTTAGGCTGGGAGGCTCCCCATAACATGGGGCTCCCCATCCTGAGAATACCACCCTCCATCCATGTGGCTTTACCCTGGCTAGTATCAAAATTGTTTTTTTAAATTATTTATTTATTTATTATACTGCACGATATAGACATGCCCACCAGCGGCTGTGTTTGGTTGCAGTGAGACAGCTGTCACTCAGCGTGGGGGCGTGTCTGCCTGCAACCAATCATAGGCGCTAGTGGGCGGGGGAAGCAGTGAATACGAGATTGAACAATGAGCGGCCGGCAGTTTCAAAATATTAATACCCGCCATAGGTTTTTAACAGCTGTGCAGCGCCGCGCTGGTGATCGGGGATCGGTGAGAATGCGAGAGGGGGAGAGACCGACCGATGGACAGAGAGAGGGACCATCTGACGGAGAAAGATACAGACCGACCGACAGAGGGAGATTGACCGACATTGCTTCCAGAATTAAATTAAATAACGCACACGGACGTAGGTACGGGTAGTACACTGACATGCTACGTGTCACATACGTGCAGACACGGACCCATTGACTTTAGCGGGTCCTTGCCTGCGTGATGCCGGAGAAAAACGGACATGTTGAGCGTGTTGGAAAACGCACACACGTTCAAACGACACGGACACACGTTCCGTGTGGTTTTAAGTGTGTGTGCCTGTTACCATAGGGTAACATTGGTGTACGTGTCTCCGTGCCGCCGGTACGTTCAAAAACGTACCAAACACGTACCGGCGGCACGGATGTTTGTCGGAGGCCTCAGTGTCGGTGCTGTGTCAGTGTGGTGCCCATGAGTGTTGGTGCCGTGTCAGTGTCGGTGCTTTGTCAGTGTCAGTGTGGTGCCGTGAGTGTCAGTGCCGTGTCGGTGTCTCGGTCTCTCTTGCGCTCTCTCTCTCGTTCTCCCCAAGCAGAACATACTCACCGAGCACCGAGCTGTCACACTGCTCCCCCGCCTCTCATCTTCTTGCCGACCCGCTCATTAGCCTCATACATATTGACTCCTCCCCGTCTGTGATTGGTTGCAGTCAAAGGAGCCCTCATGCTGAGTGACAGCTGTCTGCCTGCAACAAATCACAGCCGCCGGTGGGCGTGTCTAAATCGTACAGCGTTGAAGAGAGTCGTTCTATCAGCGGTGGAGTCCTCCAGCTGTCACAGCAAACCCCCCGAGTGACTGAATTGAGCAACGGGATCGGCGGTGCCGTCACTTAGGTGTTTGCTGTCATAGCTCGAGTCCTCCACCTGTGAGCGCACATCAGGCCACAACTGAAGTGAGCCGCAGCTGGAGGACTCACATGAGTGACGGCACGGCCGAACGCGAGGCTCACTTCAGTAGCGGCCTGAACCTCAGTGAACCCGGCCGTGACGTCATTGCTGCGACACCCGCCGTACTGCGGGACCCGTAGCTGTAACGTCAGGGGTTTACCCTAGTTTATTCTGATCGCTGCGGCTCTGTCCACACTCACAGCTGGCAGCTATGCTGTCTGGCCGCTAGCTGTGACAGGACAGGGATGTAGCAGAGCTGGAAGCGTCGTGGGACCTCGTGTGGATTACTTTGGACCTGGAAGGGCGTTTTGGGGGTTAATAAAGTGGTGAAAGAGGGTGGCTTTTTATTTTATTTCAAATAAAGGATTTTCTTGGCTGTGATTATTTACTTTCACTTACACATTAGTGATGTGGGGTGTCTCATAGACGCATGACATCACTAACCTAGGGCTTAGTGGCAGCTATGGGCTGCTGCCATTAACTCCTTATTACCCCGATTGCCACCACACCAGGGCAACGGGAAGAGCCGGGTCCAGCGCCAGAATTGGTGCATCTTATGGATGTGCCACTTCTGGGACGGCTGTGGGCTGCTATTGTTAGGCTGGAAAGGGCCAAATAACAATGGCCCTTCCTACCCTAATAATATCAGCCTTCAGTTGTCTGCTGCACCTTGGGTGGTATTAGAAAAATGTGGGGATCCCACGTCATTTTTTTTTTTTTTTTTTTAATAAATCAAATAATTAAAAAAAAAAATGTGGGATCCCCTCTATTTTTCATAACCAGCCAAGGTACAGCAGAGAGCTGAGGGTTGCAGCCTGCAGCTGCTGCTATTCCTGTAAGCTATTGTTATTTTTTTTCTATGTATTCTTTCTGTTCTTTCTTATTATCTAATCTATATGTTCTTATTATCTATCTATCTATCTATCTATCTAGCTAATCTTTCTGTTTTTTCTATCTATCATCTATTCTAGCTACCTATTCATTATCCTTTCCTATCATATTTTGTTTCTCCTTTAAAAAAATGCAATGACAAAAACACACCAAAAACGCACCTACATCACAAGCGTTTTTTGGGACATTTCCAGGCTCTCTCTGACAAGGTGCAGTTTTGGTTGCAGTTTGTGTGCAGAACAAACTGCAGCGTGTGCATGTAGCCTTACAGCTCTCCCAGGAAATCCTACAGTATAGCCTTTAAAATAAAAAAAATCTTTATTTTGATATAGCGCTAACATATTCCACAGCGCTTTACATATATCAGGAACACTGTCCCCATTGGGGCTCACAATCTAAATTCCCTATCAATATGTCTTTGGAGTGTGTGAGGAAACCCACGCAAACACAGGGAGAACATACAAACTAATTGCAGATGGTGTCCTTGGTGGGATTCGAACCCAGGACCCCACAAGTCTTACAAAATTAGAGATAAAAGTATAAACAGATTCTGTGCAAATCTGCAACACCATTCATCCTGATTTACAAATAAAATGGCAGAAATACAGTAAAGACTGACACTATCAGAGGAAGTGTATACGTATTAAGTGTATAGGTCATTCGGGATATGTGGAAAGCTGGGTGAAAACGCTTAAAAGGCAATTTGGAGAGGAGTGGAAGCTAAGAATGGGCTCTCAGCCAGCCTGCGCCTAGAAAAACTGGATGGCATCACTATGGCGGTGACTGTACCCACAGGTCCAGTCTTGCCTGGCACAGGTGGGTGAATGTCAGGAGAGAGGCAGCGGTGACTGGGAGTGTCCGGTCATACGAGGTAATGTAACCACAAAAAATCCAGCACAAAGGACTGATCAAAGGGAAAAGGCTGCAAATAATGCCAACATCACCAGCTGATGCCAAACCCAGGAGTGGATCCGAAACACAGAGACATGATGGAAAAATGTATATGTTCTCTCATAAAATAGTCACCAAATCTGCAACGTGTGCATGAGTCTGAGGGTCATCGTCCTCATCTCCTGTATGGAAACACAGGGAAATACACATGATCAGGACCTTCCTGTCCAGAGACTGGGGGAAGGGTGGTCCAGCGTGAGGACCCTGGTCATAATGCGAATGATGGAGCCCACTCTCCTCCTTGGACTTGCCCCCTCTAGGTTTCTCCAGTCCATCATTCACTGCTCAAGATCCGAGCAAGGGGTCAAATAAGGCGAAAATAGCAAGAATTCCCTACAGGAAAAAACACCCTCCTGGGCACGTGCCACAGTTACATACACTGTCCCTCAAACCTCCAAGGATAAAGCGGGAGAAGTGAATCTGAAAAAGCCTTCTTATTTACACCATGTATTATACTCCAGAGCTGAACTTACAATTCAACTACGTGCCAGTGGAGGCAAGAGAACTTAGATTATTCCTACACTTGCCAAAATACAAGTCACCAAAGGAAACAGGAAATACTGGTGGGTTTTTAGGCTCCAAGGTCAGCAGAATAGTGAGTGCAGCTCTGGGGGTATACTACCAGATCAGTACAGGATAAGTAATGTAAGTACACATTGACTCCACCAGCAGAATAGTGAGTGCAGCTCTTGATATAATACAGGATATAACTCAAGATCAGTACAGGATAAGTAATGTAATGTATGTACACAGTGACTGCACCAGCAGAATAGTGAGTGCAGCTCTGGAGTATAATACAGGAGGTAACTCAGGATCAGTACAGGACCAGTAATGTAATGTATGTACACAGTGACTCCACCAGCAGAATAGTGAGTGAAGCTCTGGAGTAAAATACAGGATGTAACTCAGGATCAGCACAGGATAAGTAATGTATGTACACAGTGACTGTACCAGCAGAATAGTGAGTGCAGCTCTGGAGTATAATACAGGAGGTAACTCAGGATCAGTGTAGGATAAGTAATGTTATATTCTATGTACACAGTGACTGCACAGCAGCACAGTGAGTGCAGCTCTGGAGTATCATACAGGGTATCACCCGGGATCAATACCTGTGCTCAAAATTTGCATTATGATCACACATTTTCATGGTTACCATTACTTTCACCAATAGAGAACTGCTACTGCTCATTACAATGAGGATGGCAGAGCCTTGCCACCATTATAATCATCTTGTCACTTAAGATGTAGAACTATTATGAGTTAATAACAATTATTCATTAATTAGTAATAATTTACTTCGGAGTGCAGTTAGATGCTGACACATCACCACTTTGCCCCGCTGCCCTCACACAGGTCTGCAGTTGGTCTCGGCCTAGTGATTTTCTATTAAACCTGCTGATAGGGATTTCTGTATGGTGGACTCTCAGCATCATCAGTCCAGTCCAGTGTCATCCCATCAGCATGAGAGGAAAATGTGCAGAAGGGCTCCTGACAGGAATGAAAGTCACCGATCATGCCCACAGGGTGCCAGCGGCAACATGTCTGTCCTGTCAGCGTGTCACCTCACCATAACTATGAGAAGGCTAATATGACCACTAGATTGCAATAAGAACAATATGGCGATAATGGCTTTGCCGATATTACAGCCGCAGTCTCCTCCATCCCCTCTTTATAAGTAGGTTTTATGGAAAACATTAGGCCTCAAAGATCAAAGCTGCCATGTTGCCCATAGCAACCAATCACAGTGGAGCTTTCATCTTTCCAGAGCAGAGTAAACAATGAAAGCTGAGCTCTGATTGGTTGCTATAGGTAACATGGCCTATTTTTCTGCTCAATACTGCCCAAAATACATAGTCCGTACAACAATGCTGTTAGTTCTGGCGAGTGTATCCACAGACCGGCTACAATACACCTCATGTGAAACCGACCTAACTGTAATAACAGCAGAAGGGCGTCTCAGCTCAGCCATGTTATAGCTGTACATAGGACAAGTGCCCACACCCGGGATAATGCCCTGTACACAATGGAGCCGCTCCCTGACCCACAAACACTGCGGAACACAAATAGTAAAGTCTCAACACTGTGACTTTCTTCCTTTATCAGCCAATTTTGCTACCCAAATCCTAAATTAATATTTGTGGTCTTCAAGTCCTAATGCAATGACAAAAATATCAATGATAGGACATTTCAGACACCCCATTGTGATATAGAGACATCAATGCCCCCGTCCGAATACATGTGATCCAGAAGGTTTAATATGAGGTCACGGTGTCCCCTAAGAGTATATTGTGAGGAGGCATATTGTGGCATTTATATTCACTGCTTTTAAGATATTTTCATGAACATGGCATAGCCATGGTGATTTTTCCAAAAATGACACAGTTCCCTTTATGTAAAAAATCACAGCAAAAAAAGTACATAAAATGACTTGTGTTAATATAGTCTAAAGGAAGAACATTAAGTGAGTCTATTCCTCTGAAGAGCTATAATAGGATTTTAAAGGGAACCAACCAGCAGTATTTTGCGATATGAAGTAAAGGCAGTGCCATACAAGCAGTAAGGTGCAGAATCCAGGCAGTGCCATACAGGCAGTAAGGTGCAGAATCCAGGCAGTGCCATACAGGCAGTAAGATGCAGAATCCAAGCAGTGCCATACAGGCAGTAAGATGCAGAATCCAGGCATACCTGTTATAGAAAGATCTGATGCTTGGTTGATTAAATATCTTTAATCAAAGTTGCAGAAAAGCCTCGGACTTTGATTGACGGGTGCAACATGGGCGGGTCTTTGTGGGTCGGGTCCTTACGTTTATTCCTCCCCCTCGGCCTCCTCCTGGCTTGCCCCCTTTTCGTTATTTGAATAACGTGCCACCATTGCTGTTGTTGGCGATGCGTGCGCATTCCCACAGTACTCAGGTTTCCATTAAAATGGCGCTGGAGTCCACACATACACGTACCGCGATCTTCGGCGCCATTTTATTGAACACACTGCAGTGAAGACCATAAGAAGTATCGGAGGGTGCGCAGTTTTTATTTTATATATTTTTTTAGATCTGCGCAAGGGTCAATGCTTCTTATAGTCTTCACCGTAGTGTGTTCAATATAATGGCACCAGAGATCGTAGTACACGCATGCGCAGAGTCCGGTGACATTTTAATGGAAACCTGAATACTGTGGCAATACGAACGCACCACAAACATCAGCAATATTCAGATAAAGAAAAGGGGGCAAGCCAGGAGGATGTCGGAGGAGGAAAAAACGCAAGGACCCAACCCACAAGACCTGCCCCTGTTGCACACATCAGTCAAAGTGCAGTGTATTTCTGCAACTTTGATTAAAAATATTTAATCAACCAAGTATCTGATCTTTCTATAACAGGTATGCCTGGATTCAGCATCTTGTATGGCACTGCCTTTATCTCATATAGAAAAATCCTACTGGTTAGTACTCTTTAACAATCCCCTAAGCAAAACTTATGACCCATCTGCCAACAAAATATCAGTTGCTTTAATAAACGGATAGAAGACCTCAGTGCGCCCCAACCTAATAGAAGAACGTGTCTCCTCCTAGTGGGATATATATGGGAGGATATCCCTCTTTATTATCTATGAGCCCCTCCAGAGCACTGGTAACCTGTAAATCTAATGTAACAGGTTAAAAGTGCCCGCTCCAAAACACTGGTAACCCCAAAAGTATTTGTAAGGTTATCTATACCCCCTCCAAAACACTGGTAACCCCCAAAAATAATGTAAGGTTATCTATACCCCCTCCAAACAACTGTTCACCCCAAAACAAATGTAAAGTTATCAGTTCCCCCTCCAAAACATTGGTAACCCCCAAACCAAATGTAAGGTTAACTGTACCCCCTTCAAAACACTTGTTGTAACCCCAAACCAAATGTAAGGTTACCTATACCCCCTTAAAAATACTGGTAACCCCCAAACAAAATGAAATATTATCGATATCCCCTTCAAACTACTGGTAACCCCACATCAACTGTAACATTGTCTGTACCCCCTTCTAAAACAAAACCTGGTGTAAAGTGATCAGTGCCCCCTCCAATTCACTAGTAAACACAAAACCTAACATGGAGGTTTATCAGTGTCTCCTCAATAAAACTGGTGACCCCTCAAATCTAACAGAGGTGATCAGTGCTCCCCCCAGAACAACAGTGCCTGCCCAACCCTAATATAACAGATTAGTGTTTCCTCCACAAGTGACAGGCAGGTTATCAATCCCTTCCAATTGTAATGAAATCACTATCCCACTTTCCACAGTAACAAAACAATAAAAGCACATCCCTCACCCGGCACACAGGTGGTCCTAAAACTGCAGATAACAGCCCCTCACTAATAGTGGAGATGCCTGCTCCGCAGAAGACCCCAAAACTTAAAAATAGCAGCTGGCTTCCCAGTTGTGAGATCTTACATAAGAATCCTACAGCACCGCCTCCTATCCAGACACCAAGCGCCCCCTCATCCTGGACCCTGCACCCTTCCTCCAGGACCCTGCACCCTTCCTCCAGGACCCTGCACCCTTCATCCAGGACTCTGCACCATTCCTCCAAGACCCTGCACCCTTCCTCCTGGACCCTGCACCTTTCCTCCAGGACCCTGCACCCTTCTTCTAGGACCCTTCACCTTTCCTTCAGGAACCCTGCACCCTTCCTCCAGGACCCCTTCACCCTTCCTCCAGGACCCTGCGCTCCTCATCCTGGAACCTGCCCCCCTTCATCCAGGACCCTGCGCCCCTCATCCTGGAACATGCACCCCTCCTCCAGGACTCCTGCACCCTTCCTCCAGGACCTGGGCCCCTCATCCAGGACCCTGCGCCCCTCATCCTGGACCCTCCACCTTTCCTCCAGGACCCTTGCACCCTTTCTCCAGGACCCCTGCGTCCCTCATCCTGGACCCTGCACCCTTCCTCCAGGACTCTTACACCCTTCCTCCAGGACCCTGCACCCTTCCTCCAGGACTCTTACACCCTTCCTCCAGGACTCTTACACCCTTCCTCCAGGACCCTGCACCCTTCCTCCGGGACCCCTGCGCCCCTCATCCTGTACCCTGCACCCTTCCTCCAGGACTCTTGCACCCTTCCTCCAGGACCCTGCACGCTTCCTCCGGGACCCTGCACGCTTCCTCCAGGACCATGCACCCTTCCTCCAGGACCCCTCTACCTTTCCTCCAGGACCCCTCCACCTTTCCTCCAGGACCCCTCCACCTTTCCTCCAGGACCATGCACCCTTCCTCCAGGACTCCTCCACCTTTCCTCCAGGACCCCTGCACCCCTCATCCTGGACCCTGCACCCTTCCTCCAGGACCCTGCACCCTTCCTCCAGTACCCTGCACCCTTCCTCCGGGACCCCTGCGCCCCTCTTCCTCTACCCTGCACCCTTCCTCCAGGACTCTTGCACCCTTCCTCCAGGACCCTGCACGCTTCCTCCGGGACCCTGCACGCTTCCTCCGGGACCATGCACCCTTCCTCCGGGACCCTGCACGCTTCCTCCGGGACCATGCACCCTTCCTCCAGGACTCTTGCACCCTTCCTCCAGGACCCTGCACGCTTCCTCCGGGACCCTGCACCCTTCCTCCAGGACCCCTCCACCTTTCCTCCAGGACCCCTCCACCTTTCCTCCAGGACCATGCACCCTTCCTCCAGGACCCCCCAACCTTTCCTCCAGGACCCCTGCACCCCTCATCCTGGACCCTGCACCCTTCCTCCAGGACCCTGCACCCTTCCTCCAGGACCCTGCACCCTTCCTCCAGGACCCTGCACCCCTCATCCTGGACCCTGCACCCTTCCTCCAGGACCCTGCACGCTTCCTCCGGGACCCTGCACCCCTCCTCCAGGACCCTGCACCCTTCCTCCAGGACCCTGCACCCCTCATCCTGGACCCTGCACCCTTCCTCCAGGACCCTGCACCCTTCCTCCAGGACCCTGCACCCCTCCTCCAGGACCCTGCACCCCTCCTCCAGGACCCGGGCCCCTGCACTCACCCTCCGTGTTGCTCTTCTCCCTCTCTTCTGTGCCCGCTGCTAGAATCCTGCAGATATGAGGGCACGGAGGGTGTGGAAACAGCAGGGGGAGGGAAGCCCGAAAACGGCACCAAGATCCTGCACAATCCCAAAATGTTACAGTGTAACCAAGGCCGAGTAACCCCTGCCTGCCCGGCCAGCTCATCTTCCCTTCCTGCAATAACAGGAACTAGGAGACTAAGCGGCTCTGTACCCAGGAGCTACAGGAGCCCAGCACAATGTGAAGAACTACAGATCCCATCATGTTCTGGTCTTGAGGAATTGTGTGCAATCTTAGTCTGTCTACGAGGAGCTACAAGTCCCAGCAGTTTTCATTTGGAGCTGTTAGCAACATTTTATCTATGATTTCCTATAGTGTCACATTGGGATTAATGGCACAAATGTTCCCATGTGTTGGATTTTCTGTCACTGGTCACAAGTCACACCAGACTCACTGCCATCGGCTGCAATGACTCATGCGACTTGTCTGCGATTTGGTTGTTTTTACAATGAAACCACAGCTCTAGAATAGCTGCATTTATCTGAGATCTGTCACATCACATGTGCACTTATAACAGCCTCCAGATATCTGCCATGTAAAATACTGGGGTCTCCTTGTAGAGGGGACATTAAACCAGTTGCATCATTACTTAGGGGCATTCACCCCTTGATAACACTGCAGCCCTCGCAGAGACCCCATATTAATTGTATGGCATGGTCCATCAGCATTCAGCACCACCCCAGCATTTTTTTTTATTTCACCCCTGGAGTGGTGCTTTAAATCTAATTCCCCTGACCCATGTCTCATACTCCCCCTCTGACATCTTCATCTGTGTCCAGCGCCGCTCCTGTCTGTCTCCATTGATTTGTGACCTGCGGCAGCTCTAGTGTTCCGTGGAGTGCAGCGGAGGGCGCAACTCGAGTTAATATAAGTCTATGAGAGCCTCGTTCTTGCTCTCATAGACTTACATTGGGATCTTGTGACATAACTTTTGACTTCCGGCCAGTCAGAAGTTATGGGAACAATATGGCGCTGCAGGACCACAGCAGTGGTGCTTTAAAGGGGTATTCTCAAGTTTGGAAGTTATTCCCTATACTGTGGATTGGGGATAACTTCCCGATCGTTGGGTTCCAACTGCTGGGACCCCGCCAATCCCAACAAACACCACCGATCTGAAGATGGAAGTGTGAGTAAAGCGATGGTCAATCATGGGCACCTCCGCTCCATTCATTCTTAACTTTGTCCGACCATGAACTCAAACATTTTTTTTAAGCTAATCTATGCTGCATTGTCATCTAAAACATCCCTACATTTTTTTTCTTTTATAACTTTTGTTCCTCTTGAATTATCACTTTATTCTCTGCGCCAGCTTTATTTACCTGCAGATCAACCAAACTTGACATCTTCCTTTGCTTGACTGCCGAACTTCACAGTAAGAGCTGACATCGCCCAGCGTCAGTGTCCAACCCTGCCCTCTGCACACTCATTGGCTGTGAGTATTCTTCCCAGCACTGACCTCTCATCACTTTAGCACTGGAAATAATAGCCGCACATAGCGCTCTGCACCCCCCACATAGTGCTCTGCATCCCCCACATAGCGCTCTGCACCCCCCACATAGCGCTCTGCAACCCCCCCACATAGCGCTCTGCACACCCCCACATAGCGCTCTGCACACCCCACATAGCGCTCTGCACCCCCACATAGCGCTCTGCAAGCTCCACATAGCGCTCTGCAAGCCCCACATAACGCTCTGCAAGCCCCACATAGTGCTCTGCAAGCCCTATATAGCACTCTGTAGGCCCCACATAGTGCTCTGCACCCCCCACATAGTGCTCTGCACCCCCCATATAGCTCTCTGCACCCCCCATATAGCGCTCTGCATCCCCCATATAGCGCTCTGCATCCCCCACATAGCGCTCGGCACCCCCCATAGCGCTCTGCATCCCCCACATAGCGCTCTGCACCCCCCCAACATAGCGCTCTGCACCCCCCCCACATAGAGCTCTGCACCCCATTATAGCATGCTACGCCCCCACCGTGCAGTGAATAAATACATACTCACCTCTCCTCGGTCCCCGCCGCTGCTCCTCGTTCATCTCAGCACAGTAGTGACGTCACCGCTGTGCTGAGCTGTCAGAGAGCACAGACACCAGCGGGACAATGAGGATCATTGCTTTCAAATGTATTGCCATCTGCAATGTTGATACATTTGAAAGTGCGAGCCTATGTGGAGGGCCTGGTGCTGATGCTGCCGGGCCCCCCAGCTCACGGGCCCCATAGCAGTGGCATGGGAGGGTGCGGAGGAGAGTATGGAATATGGGGAGGGGGCGGGGACTCCAACGCATTGTACATGCCCAGCAGGGCGGCTACATGACGTTAGCTGTGATGCCCGTATACAAGCTCCTGCCCCTGTCAATGTCACATCACAGGAAGTAGCAAAATACCGGCAGGAGCGGTCACATGACCACTCTGAGCCGAGGGAGAGGGGCTGAATGCAGCACAGGTAGGTAGTTGCTATCTACTTACCTGCCCCAATGTAGCCCAGTAGTGAATTAAACAAAAATAAGCAAAATAAGCCGGATAACCCCTTTAACGTGACTGTCAGAAATAGCACAACATTCGGCTAGTCTTCAGCACTCTCATAAGAATGAATGGAGTCCACTTGATTGACCACCACACCATTCACAAGGGGCTCTTCAAAGTCCCATTTCTGTGAATTCTTTGGGGTCTCAGCAGTCAGACCCCTACCAATTGGAAAGTTGTTTTCTATCATATAGCTATAGTTATCCCCAACTTCCAAACTTGAGAATGCTGTTATGAGTGTGTCCCGTTCTGGGGAGACCTCTGGGGAGCGTGTAATCAGAATGCCACAACACCTTAGTGCTCGCAGATCCACTACTTGTATTTGAGTGAAATCTACTTTTTTAATGCTGGAGGGGAACAGGACTCTTTCCTTTCTGGCTGTCCTTTGTAGAATTAATCTCAGGCACAGCTCTTTTGTGAACACTTTGATTTACTAGAAAAAGTCACCTGTGCTACCATCTGACGTCGGTAATAGAATCTCATTCTTAAGCTGACCACTTTTGAAAGAGCCAGTCTCTGGAAGAAGCTGAGGAGTCATGTATTGCAGAAACTTGGAGTGTTTTCCTTTTTGTGGCTTTTTCCCCTCTGTCTGTCTCCCTTACCTTGTGTTGTACTATTGTAGTGGTGAGACTAGTGCTCTCGCTAGCCCTCTCACTAGCCAGGGTGAGTTCAGGGCAAGTGAGGACCTAGGCATGTGAAGGAGATGGGGGTAAGAATCCGTATTGGGATGTTAGGTAGCTTAGGGTACAGATCAGATGAGATGCAGGAGGTGTCTCTTGTTCCCATTCAAAATTGCCAGGGCCTTCCTTGTACCTTCCATTGTCACCCTTGTGTTGCACTGCACACTGACTGTCGTACACTCTGGTGTGACAAATACCCCTCTAAGCATTTTGCACCCCCTAACCCATGGACTGTTGGGACGCCCGGAGTCACTTTCATCAGTGTTGAACCCCTTAGCCCCCAAACCCATGTATTATATTATGTAATTACAGTTGTCATTTCAACATAAAGTTTTAAACATTTGAAAATGGTAAATAGTTTTATTTCTTTTACTTATTAAAACTTTTATTAGTTTTTTATGTAACTATTTTATTACCCAAGTCCCATATCTAACCCGATCCCTAACCACAGCTATAGTTAGGGTTACAAAAAGTATGTAAAAATGTAACATTTATTCCTGTCAGTAAAAAATATTATTTTTTCAGTGGGACACTTTTTTTTTACATTGAGAGCAGAGGCTTCGTGAGAGCACAGCACAGCACATGAATACAAATCTTTGCTTAGACCTCCTTTACACATCGGTGTCTCCGGTACGTGTGACATCTGTTTTCACATGTACCGGAGACACGGACACATGTAGACCCATTAAAATCAATGGGCTTACGCACACGACTGTATTTTGATATGGACCATGTGTCCATGTGGAGCACACACGTGTCGGTGTGCTCCATGCGGCGACATGTCCGTTTCCTGCCGGAAGCACGGACCGCACACTGATGTTATGTGATCTGTGTGACACGTTCAGGAGGACACACACATCACTGAGAAATAAATGTATTTTTATACTTACCTGTCTCCGGCGCTGCTGTCTCACTTGCTTCTGGGCCCGCTCATTATGCTCATGAATATTCACTGCACTGACTGTGAACCCAGAAGCAAGTGTGACAGCAGCGCCGGAGACAGGTAAGTATACAGCTTCATGCTGTCTGTGTGCTATCCGGATGTCACACAGATGTCAAAGTAAAAGAAAAAAGTTTTGGTACCGTGTTAGGCAGTTGAAAAACCAAAACTTTATTCTTTTAAGTAAAAATTGAGGATACCAGAATGTACCGCACATCTATGGAACTCATATGGATATCATGCAAACAGCACACGGAACACACACATGGACATAAGTACCTACACCGCGGACCGTGCAAAACAGTCGTTTTTCGCATGGATTTGTGAAGGAGGCCTTAAGCAAACACAACAGGTGAGATGAATTTGTCACCATCTATGATGCTCCATGTGGAGATGGAGTGATTCTATAAGGCTGTGTTCACATAGTGCATCTTTTACTGCGTTTTTGGTGCGTTTTTGATATCACAAAGATGCACTTAAATGCATGTATTTCCTTCCCCCAGCAAAGTCTATGAGATTTCTATTTTGCTGTCCACACTGGGCATCTTTTTTTGGCTGCGTGTTTGAAGATGCAGCATGTCAATTCTTTCTGCGTTTTTGAGCAATAGATTTGATTTAAAAAATGCATTGGGCAAAATGCAGTAAAAACGTGTTTTGCCGCAGGTGCGTTTTTTGGGGCCAAAAACGTTGCATCTGTGTGGTTAAGAAAAGATGCAGTGTGCGAACATAGCCTAAAGCGGGCTTTACACGTTGCAACATTGGTAACGATATATCGTCGGGGTCACGTCGTTAGTGACGCACATATGGCGTCGTTACCGACATTACAGCGTGTAAACCCTAGGAGCAACGATCACGGATAGCAAAAACGGCAAAAATCGGTCATCGGTGACACGTCGCTCCTTTCCATAATATCGGTGCTGCTGCAGGTACGATGTTGTTTGTCGTTCCTGCGGCAGAATACATCGCTGTGTGTGAAGCCGCAGGAACGACAAACATCTCCTTACCTGCGTCCCACCGGCAATGCGGAAGGAAGGAAATGGGCAGGTTGTTATGTCCCGCTCATCTCCGCCCCTCCGATTCTATTGGCCGGCCACTTAGTGACGCCGCGTTGACGTCGCTGTGACGCCGAACGCACCTCCCCCTTGAAGGAGGGATTGTTCGGCGGTCACAGCGACGTCGCTGAGCAGATATGTGTGTGTGACGCTGCCGTAGCGATAATGTTCGCTACGGCAGCTATCACCAGAGATCGCATGTGTGATGGGGGTGGGTGCTATCGTGCACGACATCGCTAGCAATCGCTAGCGATGTCACAGCGTGTAAAGCACCCTTAAGAGTATGATCACCTGATAGCGATTCCAACTATTGCAAAATCCCTTCCATACATCTGAATGGGGTCGGTGCATGGATTTCAGCAACATATTTCCCGTGTGTGAATATACACTAGTGTGAATATCATGGAAAGCCTGTGATGCATCTGCACTGCTCACACTGTCCCAACCGCCACCTATACTGTGCACCCTTATATAGTGATGTCACTGCGCCACCTGCAGGCAGTAAATAGATAAGGAAAGTATAGGAAGTTTTTAGAAGGGGCTCAGCTCAGAAGAAGAGACACTTAGTGGCCACTCAGTAGAATGCACTCACAATCGAAGACAGTTGCATCATGTGATGGCGCTAAAGGGTCATGGAAACTGCTGATTTATTTCTTATTTATATCCAAGCTAAAACATTCACAAAATTCCTTCACACAGCTGCATTGAGAATTCCTCCACTGTGAGAAGAGGCGAGAAATGGGAGGATCATTTACAGCAATCATTGCGTTCTATGGTAGACTGGAAGCTCTTGTGCTCTCTCTTCTTCTGTACTCTATCATTTTTATGTTTGGAATAGTTTTGCTTTGATAATTGTATTTTTATGTCGTCAGCTTACAAAATGATGGGGCTTCACACATAATAATAACCATTATAAAAAAATTACAATTCTTGCACTCTGAACCCCATGAGTAAGCAAATTTTCTTTGGCGAAACGCGCGTTGGGGACAGTACACTGTGGGTAAGAGTGATCTTTGCCATAACATATATGTATAGAAATTTCCTTGGGTCATGTCATGTCATGTCCTGATCATTGTGTCCTGTATCTATATAAGTGTCCATTTCCCTTATTTGTAGCCTTCTCTTGTCTATATAGGCACTATTGACCTATTTATATGTCATATAAGTATATACCTTACTATAAGCATTTCTTACGTGATATAAGGTTAATTAGTAAAGGTTTATATTGTATCTTTATTTTGAGTATGGTGTCTATTAGCTATTTACCTTTAACGTACTTACGCAGAGACTTTATGTCATACCGGGAAAACTTCATCTTATATGTCGCTGTATGGTTTTTTTTTTAGTAAAAAGTAATTGATTTTTAGCCAACAAACTCCTCTTTCTGTTTCTTTCCTTCTATTGATTATGTATTTTTAAGTGACTATATGGGTTATTATGATGATAGCTATATATTCCTTTGACATAATGACCGTGTCACGCTAGGTATGGGGAAATACCACACATACGGCGACAGGGAAGGGACACCCTGTGTCTAGGGAAGGGGGAGATGGTGACCCCTGACCAAACCTTCTGCTGGCCCCTGGCTCCCCTGACCACCATAGATAGGTTCTTCACTTATGCGCCGAGCAGGATACCTGGCCCTGGCTGACCCTGAACTGGGCCCTAAGTAGTGAACGAATGGGATGAGCGCTTAGTCTACCCCACTAAGTTCTAAAGAACACACAGGGAACACACACAGGGTAAAGTATATGAAAAACTTATCTCCAGGATGACTCTGGGAGAGGTACAGCAACAAACATTGTTTCTTCAGATGCCTACAAGCCGACTGCTTGCATCCAAGGCCTGCATAGGAATATAACTCTATCCCTAGCAAACACCAAGGGGAAATATGGGTATTTAAAGACTCAAGAGGAAGTGACGATGATTAACAGCTGAAAGGTGAGGATATTCGCAGGGTGCTAAAAGGAAAGGGATTAACCCCTAGTAGAGAAAATACATAAGATACCATTTACACCACAGCAGGAAGAATAGAATGTCAAGAAGCAGTTTGTGTAGCCAAACGCTGTGACCTTCTACAGCCGGACACCACAGGACTATCTGTCAACCGTGACACACCAGTGACAGGCATTTACCCTAACTTAAATACTGACCTTTTGGATTTATTGTTTTTCAATTCTTTAAATTTGTGGGTTTCCTGAGAATTCATTGTGTATCACAGTATTGAAAGGCTTCACTGCCACACAGAGGCGGACATACTATTGGTGCAACCTGTGTGTCTGCACAGCTGCTCAATAGGTAAGGGGGCCCCCAACACCTCCAAAGCAGGTGGACTTGTGCCTTGTGACTAGCTCTTGGACTGTAAAGACCCCATATATTGTATTTCTGTCTGTCAGCCCATGCTGCTGCATAAGAGGGCAGCAGTGAAATCCATGACACTGGTTTGGGCCCTTTATTACAGATTTTAACAGAAAAAAAAGCCCAAGAGGTTCAAGCTCTACCACGGATAGATTTGCTGACTCCAGTCCTGACAGCAGACATGCAGCATTCATTTGCAAAAAGAGAATATTTTTCTGATGATCTGCTCCAGCTCCACCCTTCTTATCATATGATGCTAGATAGTACCTGCATATTACCTACAGTGCCTTGCAAAAGTATTCGGCCCCTTTATATTTATTTCTCTCTCATTGCCTGGCGAAAGTATTCTGCCCCTTTGAATTTTTCCCCCTTTTCCCACATTTCAGGCTTCAAACATAAAGATAAAAATGTTAATGTTCTGGTGAAGAATCAACAACAAGTGGACACAATTGTGAAGATGAATGATATTTATTGCTTATTTTAAACTTTTATAAAAAAATAATAAACTGAAAATTGGGGCGTGCAATATTATTCGCCCCCCTTTAAGTTAATACTTTGTAGCGCCCCCTTTTGCTGCGATTTACAACTGCAGTCTCTTGGGGTATGTGTCTATCAGTTTTGCACATGGAGAGGCTGAAATTCTCGCCCATTCTTCCTTTGTAAACAGCTGGAGCTGAGTGAGGTTGGATGGAGGCGTTTGTGAACAGCAGTTTTCAGCTCTTTCCACAGATTCTCGATTGGGTTCAGGTCTGGACTGTGACTTGGCCATTCTAACACCTGGATACGTTTATTTGTGAACCATTCCATTGTAGATTTTGCTTTATGCTTGGGATCATTGTCTTGTTGGAAGACAAATCTCCGTCCCAGTCTCAGGTCTTTTGCAGACTCCAACAGGTTTTCTTCCAGAATGGTCCTGTATTTGGCTCCATCCATCTTCCCATCAATTTTAACCATCTACCCTGTCCCTGCTGAGGAAAAGCAGGCCCAAACCATGATGCTGCCACCACCATGTTTGACAGTGGGGATGGTGTGTTTAGGGTGATGAGCTGTGTTGCTTTTACGCCAAACATATCGTTTGACATTGTGCCCAAATAGTTTGATTTCGGTTTCCTCTGACCAGAGCACCTTCTTCCACATGTTTGGTGTCTCCCAGGTGGCTTGTGGCAAACCTTAAACTACACTTTTTATGGATATCTTTGAGAAATGGCTTTCTCCTTGCCACTGTTCCATAAAGGCCAGATTTGTGCCATGTACGACTGATTGTTGTCCTATGGACAGACTCTCCCACCTCAGCTGTAGATCTCTGCAGATCATCCAGAGTGATCATGGGCCTCTTGGCTGCATCTCTGATCAGTCTTCTCCTTGTGTGAGATGATAGTTTGGATGGACGGCCGGGTCTTGGTAGATTTGCCGTGGTATGATCCTCCTTCCACTTCAATATGATCGCTTGCACAGTGCTCCTTGGGATGTTTAAAGTGTGGAAATCTTTTTGTTACCAAATCCGGCTTTAACCTTCTCCACAACAGTATCCTGGACCTGCCTGTTGTGTTCCTTGGTCTTCATGATGCTCTCTGTGCTTTATACAGAACCCTGAGACTATCACAGAGCAGGGGCATTTATACAGAGACTTGATTACACACAGGGGCTTATATTTATCATCATCAGTCATTTAGGACAACATTGGACCATTCAGAGATCCTCAATCAACTTCTGGAGTGAGTTTGCTGCACTAAAAAGTAAAGGGGATGAATAATATTGCACACCCCGATTTCCAGTTATTTATTTAAAAAAAAAAAAAAAGTTTAAAATAAGCAATACATTTGTTCACCTTCACAATTGTGTCACTTGTTGTTGATTCTTCACCAGAACATTAACATTTTTATCTTTATGTTTGAAGCCTGAAATGTGGGAAAAGGTTAAAAAATTCAAGGGGGCCGAATACTTTCGCAAGGCACTGTAAGTGCCCTCGCTGAGGATTCTGCATGTTTCATCATGACAAATCAAGAAGCAAATGGCATCTGAACCTCGAGCCCTGGGAATAAACTGGACGCAGAGAGAAAGAGGAAACAAAGTAACATGAGAGATCGTTATCTGCAGTGAGACAATCTGCAGTGAGACAATCTGCAGTGAGACAATCTGCAGTGAGACAATCTGCAGTGAGACAATCTGCAGTGAGACAATCTGCAGTGAGACAATCTGCAGAGCTATACAATGTCCTGTGATTCCTGACAATTCATCTGTGCATCTGCAGAAACAATACCTGATGCATTGTGTAAAAGCAACAAATAAAAGCCACAACTGCAGCACCGAGTATTTCATAGGGAATATTAACAGGGTGATGGTTACAAGTTGGTGCAAATTGGTTCAGCAGCCACAGACAGAAAAGGGCCCCTGTGCTAGAACAATACACAGCTCTGGCAAAAATGAAGAGACCGCTGCAAAATTGTCAGTGTTTCTGATTTTTCTCTTTATATTTTTGAGTAAAATGTAAATTGTTCTTTTATTCTATAAACTACTGACAACGTCTCCGAATTTCCAAGCAGAAGATGAGAAATGGTGAAAATAACAGAACAATGCATTGCTTCCAGCGCTCAAATAATGCAAAGAAAACAAGTCCATAATCATTTAGAAACAACAATATTAATAATGTTTTAACTTAATTCAGAAATCAATATTTTGTGGAATAATCATGATTTGTAATCCCAGTTTTCATGCGTTGCTTTCCACCAGTCTGTCACACTGCTTTTGGGTGACCTTATGCCACTCTTGGTGCAAAAATGTAAGCAGTTCTTCTTTGTTTGATGGCTTGTGACTATCTATCTTCCTCTTGATTACATTCCAGAGGTTTTCAATGGGTTTCAGGTCTGGAGATTGGGCCATAGACCTGAACTATTTTTACCCCCAAAGCAGGTGGAATTGTGCATTTTGATGTTTTGGGGGGATGCAAAGAGCCCATATGCTATTCTTGCACAGAAGCCCTTTTCTGTCTGTGTCCGCCAGTGGATTCACACTACCTCTAGTTACAATGTATTTCCCCACAGCGCAGGGTATTAGTTATTGACAGTAATCCATTTAAAGGGAACCTGTCACCATTTTTTTCCACCTAATCTGAGAGCAGCATAAGGCTATGTGCACACGCTGTGTTTTTTTGCTGCTGCGTTTTTGACCGCTAAAAACGCACAAAACGCACCCGCGGCAAAAAAACGCGGCAAAAAATGCGTATGAGTTTTTACCGTGTTTTGGTGCGTTTTTGGCTGCATTTTGCTGCGTTTTTGACCTCTGCGTTTTTCTGCGTTTTTCCAGTGCATTGCATGGGGGGAAAACGCAGAAAAACGCAGGAAAGAATTGACATGTCCATTTTTTTTTAAGCTCAAAAACGCAGCTTAAAAAAAAAGTTGTGTGCGGACAGCAAAAATGAAAACTCATAGACTTTGCTGGGGAAGCAAAGTCATGCAGTTTTGAGGCCAAAAACGCACCCGAAAAACGCCGTGAAAAGCACACTGTGTGCACATAGCCTAATGTAAAGTCAGAGACCCTGATTCCAGCTTTGTGTCACTTACTGGGCTGCTTTTGATAAAATCACTGTTTAATCAGCAGTAGATTATCATTACAGGACTACTTGGTGTGCTGCAGGTCTTCCTCTATATTCATCAGCTCTATATAACTGCTAGATCTGCAGCAGAAAAAACAGAGATTTTATCAAAATGACAGCAAACAGCTCAGTAAGTGACACATCGCTGGAATCAGGGTCTCTGTCTGTACGTTATGGTGCTCTCAGAGCAAAAACCTGGTGACTGGTTCCCTTTAAATACATGTATGCAAACAAGGCTGTAATTCACTGCTTAGGACTTCGATAGATAGATATTTGGCTTTGTATATCACCTGTCTCATACCGATATTTGGGGTTTTCTTTATGAGTTGCTGCTGGATATTATCTTTGGCTCGTGGTCTGGGAGGAAATGAAATCCTGACTGTTATTAGACATGACGGCCCTGACGTCAGCAGATGGGGGTCTGCTGCTCTCCGGAGATCCGTATCCCTGGTGAGATAGTGGACACTCATTATGGGATCACAACTCGCACTCATTAATCTTGTATAATATGAATAACAGGTGACTCTTGATACCTTGGGGTGTGGACGTGGCTCACGTGGCACAATTAAAGCAAATCCAGTAAAGGCCATGAATTCAGTATCCAGGGAACTAACCAATTATTTAAGTAATGAATTTCCCGGATCAGTGCAGGGAAAAAAAGTGTCTGGGAAAGAATAAAAATGTCACTGCCAATAGTGGTACAAATTACAACCAAATATCCCCTATTCCCAGAAACTGTTCTATGAGTCTGTGCACTGATCGCTCCTCTCCGTGAGAACTTCTGCACCGTCATTTTCGTATATCACAAAGTAATCTACAGAATACCAAACATCACTGGATACATGTACCGATATACGAGGGGCTGCTGATAAGTCTTTGTCTTTGTCATCTTTTTTTGTTTCTATGGTAACGAATGTTACATGACATGAAAGCCTTATGTGTCTAATATATGTTTTCAAAATGTTGTGTTTGTTGCTAAGGCTGCTTCCACACTTGCATTGAACGGCATCCGTTGCTAGCCGCCACCTTGAGGAATTACGGTAACCGTTGCAGGAAACCATTTTATTCCTCATAGACTTCAATTAGCTAAGGATAGCAACGGATGGCCTTGCGTTGCATCCGTCAGCCGATGCGGCGTTGCATCCGCCTGGCGAATGGAACGTTGCATATAGCGTTTGGCTGCTTTCACACTTGTGTTGTGCGGCATCCGTTGCATTGCGTTGTGTGACGGATGCACCGGACACATGGCATATAGTTGTACAACGGATGCTACGGATCGTACAAAATAACGCAATCCGTTATAGTTTTTTTTTCTTGACTTTACACATCTGGGCATGCGCAGTTGTGTAAAGACGGTTGCGTTAACGGAATCCGTCAAATGACGGATTCTAAAAGGAATCCGCCACCATAGGCGTCAATTATAAAAACAACAGACGCAGGTTCCAATTTTTTGACGCTCCGCCAAGCGCAGAAAAACACTACATGCAGCGTTCCATCCGCTAGGCGGATGCAACGCAGCGTCGGCTGACGGATGCAAAGCAAGGCCATCTGCTGCTATCCGTAGCTAATAGAAGTCTATGAGGAATAAAACTGTTTCCTGCAACGGTTACCGTAATTCCTCAAGGCGGCGGCTAGCAACGGATGCCATATCAACGCAAGTGTGAAAGCAGCCTTTTTCTGCGCTTGGTGGAGGGTAAAAAAAAAGCATCCTGCAGGATTCCGTTGGCGTCCGTTGTTTTTATAATGGACGCTTATGGTGGCGGATTCTGTTAGAATCCGTCATTTGACGGATTCCGTTAACGAATCTGTCTTTACACAACTGCACATGCCCAGATGTGTAAAGTCAAGAAAAAAGAACTATATCGGATTGTGTTATTTTGTACGATCCGTAGCATCCGTTGTGCCACTATATGCAATGCATCCGGTGCATCCATCACACAACGCAATGCAACGGATGACGTTAAACGCAAGTGTGAAAGTAGCCTTATGGCAATAGTGTTCTACGCATGCGGAGAAAAAAAATGTTGCAGTCTAATGCGATAGTCACAGTAACTGAGAGCAGAGGAGTGATACAATTCTTGTTTCTGCAAGGAAAGTCGGCAAAGGATATTCATGGTGACATGTCGAAGACATTGGAGGATCAATGCCCTTCATATTCCACAGTTAAGAACTGGGTTGCCAAAATTAAAGCAGGCCACTTCAGCCCCAATGATGAGGAACGTCCTGGACGAGCGAGAGTGGTTGTTGTTCCGGAGATCGTCGATGCTGGGTACAACCTCATACTGGAGAATCCACGAATTTCAGCTAAAGCAATAGCAGACATCATGGGGATTTCCCGGGAATGTGTTTGTGTCATTATCCATGAACATTTGGACATGAGGAAGCGATCTGCAAAGTGGATCCCCAAATGTCTGACAACAGATCAGAGAAGCAGCATGTGAAAACTTCCCGGTCCATTTGTCAGCGTTTCCGGACTGATAAGAAATTCCTGGATCGACCGGTCACTATGGATGAGACCTGGATTTATTTGTATGCCCCTGAAAACAAGGAGCAGTCAAAAGAGTGGAGGCGCAGTGGTTCTCCTCGTCCAAAGAAGTTCAGGGGGCAAAATTCAGCCACTAAGGTGATGGCGTTTGTGTTCTTGGATAAGGAAGGTGTGATGCTAGTGGAATACCTTCAAAAGGGTTCCACCATCAATGCAAGGTATTACATTGAACTTTTGGACCAATTGAAGGCAGCTCTGAAAGCCAAAAGGCACGGCGAGCTGTCCAAAGGAATCTTGTTCCTGCAAGACAACGCCTCCGCTCACAATGCACAAGCGATCATGGCAAAAACTGTCAGAGCCGGGCTACCAGCTGGTGACCACCCACCTTATTCACCAGATCTAGCTCCCTCCGACTATCATCTGTTTCCAAACCTGAAGAAACACCTCAAGGTACCAAATGTCACACCATTTCTGTTGCCATGGCTGCTACGGATGCCTGGTTTGAGGCACAACAGAAATGCTTCTTATTGCTAGGCTTACAGAACATGGAATACCGATGTAAGAAGTGTGTTGTCATCAGTGGAGAGTATGTGGAATAAATGGACAGTTTCATCATCGTAACTCGCTTCTTTCTGGGTAAAGCCAAAGACTAATCAGCAGCCCCTCGTGCATAGAAAAACTGAATGAATGAAACCACTAGCAGTGTAGCAATATCACTTCTGGATAATGTGACACAATATGACATTGACTGTGGTTGAAATCTTTTACTACTTATGGGTCACTTTACCTAGAAATGATATTGCTACACAGTTAGTGGTTTTAGTCATTCATTTTTTCTATGTAAAGTGAGTACGGAAAGTATTCAGACCCCTTTAAATTTTTCACTCTTTGTTTCATTGCAGCCATTTGGTAAATTCTCATTAATGTGCACTCTGCCCCCCATCCCCCATCTTGACAGTAAAAACCCAGAAATGTAGAAATTTTTGCAAATTTATTAAACAAGAAAAACTGAAATATCACATGGTGATAAGTATTCAGCCCCTTTGCTCAGACACTCATATGTAAGTCCCATGCTGTCTATTTCCTTGTGATCCTCCTTGAGATGGTTCTACTCCTTCATTAGAGTCCAGCAGTGTGTAATTACACTGATAGGACTTGAGTTGGAAAGGCGCACACCTGTCTATATAAGACCTCACAGCTCACAGGGAATGTCACACCAAATGAGAATCATGAGGTCAAAGGAACTGCCCAAGGAGCTCAGAGACAGAATTGTGGCAAGACACAGATCTGGCCAAGGTTACAAAAGAATTTCTGCCGTGCTCAAGGTTCCTAAGAGCAGAGTGGCCTCCATAATCCTTAAATGGAAAACATTTGGGACCACGAGAACTCTTCCTAAACCTGGCCATCCAGCCAAACTGAGCAATTGTGGGAGAGGAGCCTTGGTGAGAGAGGAAAAGAAGAACCCCAAGATCACTGTGGCCGAGCTACAGAGATGCAGTAGGGAGATGGGAGAAAGTTCCACAAAGTAAACTATCACTGCAGCCCTCCACCAGTCGGACCTTTATGGCAGAGTGGCCCGACGGAAGCCTCTCCTCAGTGGAAGACATATGAAAGCCACATAGAGTTTGCAAAAAAAAAAATACATGAAGGATTCCCAGACTTTGAGAAATAAGATTCTCTGGTCTGATGAGGTGAAGATAGAATGTTTTGGTGATAATTCTAAGTGGTATATGTGGAGAAAACCAGGCACTGCTCATCACCTGCCCAATACAATCCCCACAGTGAAACATGGTGGTGGCAGCATCATGCTATGGGGGTGTTTTTCAGCTGCAGGGACAGGACGACTGGTTGCAATCGAAGGAAAGATGAATGTAGCCAAGTACAGAGGTATCCTGGAAGAAAACGTCTTCCAGAGGGCTCTGGACCTCAGACTTGGCCAAAGGTTCACCGTCCAACAAGACAATGACCCTAAGCACACAGCTAAAATAACAAAGGAGCGGCTTCAGAACAACTCAGTGACCATTCTTGACCGGCCCTGCCAGAGCCCTGACCTAAACCCAATTGACCTGAAAATGGTGTCCACCAACGTTCACCATCCAACCTGACGGAACTGGAGAGGATCTGCAAGGAAGAATGTCTGAAGATCCCCAAATCCAGGATCCCAAGAAGACTCATGGCTGTACTAGCTCAAAAGGAAGGGTGCTTCTACTCAATACTGAGCAAAGGGATTGAATACTTATGACCATGTGATATTTCAGTTTTTGTAAAAATGTCTACATTTCTGTTTTTTTGCTGTGAAGATGGGGGATGGGGTGCAGAGTGTACATTACTGAGGGAAAAAATTAACTTTATTGAATTTACCAAATGGCTGCAATCAAACAAAGAGTGAAAAATTAAAAGGGGTCTGAATACTTTCCGTACCCACTGTATGTCAGCACATGATGACGTTGTTATGATATTGATTGTGTTTGAGCCTTATTCCCCTGAGTTTTTACACTGTCAGTGTTACCCCTTCTTTATCTCCTTGTGGTTGCTTTGCTGGGTAGGTAAATTAACATTCATACATTTATACATATTTTTCTACTTGTTTTCCATCTATCTTCAACCCTTTCTGCCTCCATGATGCCAGAGCTGTCAATCAAAGAAGAGGGGGAGGGTGGAGTTAAGGGAACAACAAGCAGGTGAGAAGGTGCACTTAAATGTTTTCCCCTTTGAAGCTGCCACGTTAGGTACGGGGAAGTACCAAGAGAGCGGCGAAAGGTAAGGAAAGGGGGAGATGGTGACCCCTGACCAAACCTACTGCTGATCCCTCACCACCATAGATAGTTTCCACACCTATGCACCGACCCGGATACCTGACCCTAGGTGTCCCTAGTGCTGGGCCCTAAATTGGGAACGGGTGGGATGAGCTCCTCATCTACCCCACTAAATGCTAAATCAAGACACAAGCAGGACACATAGGAGGGGGGGGGGGATTCATAAACTACTTATCCACAGATGACACAGGCGGGAGTTCAGCAAAGCTTCAGCAACTATACTACAGATGAGTACAAGCCACCTGCTTGCAACCAGAGCTAGCATGAACAGAAAAATATCACCAGCACTAGTCCAGGGAAGAAGGGAGTATTTAAGCAACAAGAGAATACTGATGATCAGCAGTTGGGTGGAAGGAGAGCTCCTGCTAGGTCCAAAAGGGGGACAGATGAAAATCCAGCAGGAAAACTACCTAATACAATGACTGCTAACAGCAGGAACAATAGAAAGTCAGGAAGTATTTTGTGCAGCCAAACACTGTGACCTTCTATTGCCAGAAACCACATGACTGTCTGTCACCTGTGATACACCCGTGACCGGTGCACCGAGATCCCCTGCTTGGTCTGAACAGTCATTCTGTGCTGACAGGGTCCCTTCAAGAGTTGAGACATTGTAGCAGCCATGATGGACACCTCCTCGTATACAATGTATCAGATTCAGAACTGCAGTTTCACAAGACGCAGGTGAGGTCTGGCAGAATTAATATGGAACCACCTTCCAAATTCCTAGGAAGTTCTGAAGAATAAATACAGAGGATGCCAAGATATCAGATAAGATAATTTGCAGTGACAGGTTTATCGCAGCGCGCCTGCCAGTGACTCCACAGTTCAGCCTCAAGCAGAGACAATGGAGACATTCTGCGCCTTGATTTTCCCTCTTTTGTTGATCTTTTCGGTTCCTGAAATATTTCAGTGCTCACAATGGAGGCATTCATCCAGGCTAATGCCAAGTAAATCTGCGAGATCAGTGCAGTGCTGGGGCCGGGCCCCGCTCTCATCTCTAACTTACTCTTATCATTAGAATCAGTGGGTATAGGGGCGTAACTATAGTGGGTGCAGGGGTTGTAGTGGCCCCACGGGGCCCTGGAGCCCAAGGGGGCCCCACAAGAGAAGACCAATGCTATTGAAGACTTTTTATAGTTGGGGGTCAACATTGAGATTTTGCATTAGGGCTCAGGAGCTTGATGTTTCACCACGGAATGGGAACAAATGTAACATCTAGTGATGCTCATGTGTACAGTGTGTCACTGTCCACCCATATCCTGTCCACCGCCATTAACTTGAGAGCGGCGGCAGCTATAGGCATAGAAGTGGTGTCTAGGTATAGTAAAGCAGCCATGCGCTACGCAATGAAACTACCTATAGCGCCACCTGGTGGAAAACAACGGAGTTAGCATTTTTATCTCAAAAATGGAACGAGATAGAGAAAAAAAGGAATTAAAAAATTGTAGAGCATCAGCAATTCAATACAAATCAACACCTTGCATACAGAAATGCTATGATATGAAACCCATGACCCCCCCAAAACATTGAATGCTGGTCACGCATATGGCGCTCATGTAACTTTGATGCTCACAGTGGCCCCCGTCATCTGCAATGCACATCTGGCCTCTGCACAGCATACTGTATCTTGCTGCAATGCACATCCGGCCTCTGCACAGCATACTGTATCTTGCTGCAATGCACATCTGGCCTCTGCACAGCATACTGTATCTTGCTGCAATGCACATCTGTCCTCTGCACAGCATACTGTATCTTGCTGCAATGCACATCTGGCCTCTGCACAGCATACTGTATCTTGCTGCAATGCACATCTGGCCTCTGCACAGCATACTGTATCTTGCTGCAATGCACATCTGGCCTCTGCACAGCATACTGTATCTTGCTGCAATGCACATCTGTCCTCTGCACAGCATACTGTATCTTGCTGCACGTTGTGCAATATGGTAGGTGACACGTTTGCACAAGCATCTGTGATACATCATTGTAGGTCCTGCAATGTTGGTGGAGGGGTCGCATACACCTGCTGTATGATGTGACCTCACAGAAAGACGTGCAACGGGGTCAGGTCAGGTGAGCGGAGGCCACTCCACACAGCCCCATACCCAATGACTTGTAGGAAGGTCTCCATGAGGTATCGCTTCACGTCCGCAGCCTTGTGAGTTTTACACCTTCATATCATAGCATTTCTGTATGCAAGGTGTCGATTTGTATTGAATTGATGATGCCCTCCAACTTTGTAATTCACTTTTTTTCTCTATCTCGCTCCGTTTTCGAGATAAAAATGCTAACTCCGTTGTTTTCCACCAGGTGGCGCTATAGGTGGTTTCATTGCGTAGCGCATGGCTACTTTACTATACCTAGACACCACTTCTATGCCTATAGCTGCCGCCGCTCTCAAGTTAATGGCGGTGGACAGGATATGGGTGGACACACTGTATACAGGATATGGGTGGACACACTGTATACAGGAGATGGGTGGACACACTGTATACAGGAGATGGTTGGACACACTGTATACAGGATATGGGTGGACACACTGTATACAGGAGATGGGTGGACACACTGTATACAGGAGATGGGTGGACACACTGTATACAGGAGATGGGTGGACACACTGTATACAGGAGATGGGTGGACACACTGTATACAGGAGATGGGTGGACACACTGTATACAGGAGATGGGTGGACACACTATATACAGGAGATGGGTGGACACACTGTATACAGGAGATGGGTGGACACACTGTATAATGGTGGCTGGCATGGTGGTATCACTATGCCTAGATCTATGGCAGGGTTATGGGTCAAGGTACAAAGGTTGCAGTTGCACTTGGAGACTGAATGCGGCCTCATATAAGTGATGTGTTTCATAGTTTGGAGTCCTATTGGCTGCCAGTCACTGCCAGTCTATTGGGAAAGCTGGGTGACAACCGCTGTTGGCAGCCCTATACCAATTATCACCCAGTTTTCCAAAGAACTGATACAATCTTTCACAACCTGGGAGAAGATGCGACTCCAGGACTTCTTTTTATTGTTACATCCTGATTCACAGACAGTGAAATCTAACAGGGAAACAATCTGCAAATAATGAAATTAAACAGGTTTTTCGGCTTTTTCCGTAGACGCTCGCAATGAACGAGCTGCAACAGGTTGAGCAATCTTCTCTAGAAAAGTCACAATATGGAAATATTTGTATGATGCAATAAAGGAAATAATATGTGAATTATCCTGCGGCGGGAGGCACGTACTGGAGGCTCAAGCTGCAAAGCGCCAAGTCATGCTGGCTGTGCAGGAGGAAGATGAGGAAAGAGGGGGCCATTTCCCTGAGGAAGCACAGGAGAAACTCTGCAGACACCATGACTCCGCACTTGTCATATGAGCTGACACTCACTTCTAAAAGCCACATAGTGCAGCATATGTTCTGCTAATTATTTAGTGATGGAAATTCTAAACTAAAGGATTTCTAGTATATGGAGGTCGGATGGTCGCGTCTTCTACTCTTCTTGTTTCCCATCCTCTTACTATTAGCTGAATGAATGGGAGTTATGGAAACCTCGGAGCAATCCTGTATAAAGTTTCCTACGGTTCTGACTCATCAAGTTTTCTTAAAGGGCCACTAACTGTAAATTGCTGGAGGTTATTAAAGGAATTGCTGACATCAGTCACATGTATGCATGTACAGTAAATAGCCAGAGGCGGACATAGCATTGCTGAAACCTGTGCAGCCGGCAGGTGGCTTTACACACTGCAACATCGCAAACGACATCGCTGTAACGTCACCGGTTTTGTGACGTTACAGCGACCTCCCCAGCGACATTGCAGTGTGTGAAACACATCAGCGACCTGGCCCCTGCTGTGAAGTTGTGATCGCTACAAATCGTTCAGGACCATTCTTTGGTCCTTTGTTTCCCGCTGTGCAGCATGCATCGCTAGAAAGTCTCAGTATAAAGGGGACTTTACAGCGACTCCGCGGCTCTGTCTGTGTAGCGTCCTGATTAGCGGTCACCTGTGAAGGATTCACCGGTGACCGCTAATCCCCCGAGTGACTGAAGTGTCCCCCCCTCTCTCATACTCACCGATCCCCGATCACCGGCGCTGCACGGCATTCACACTGCTCCAGCGGCTTTTCCTTTTTTGAAAAAGCCGGCCGCTCATTAAACAATCTCGTATTCCCTGCTTTTCCCCGCCCACCGGCAAATATGATTGGTTGCAGTGAGACACGCCCACACGCTGAGTGACAGCTGTGTCACTGCACCCAATCACAGCAGCCGGTGGGCGTGTCTATACTGTGCAGTAAAATAAATAAATAAATAATTAAAAAACCCAGCGTGCGGTCCCCCCCTATTTTAATTCCAGCCAGATAAAGCCATACGGCTGAAGGCTGGTATTCTCAGGATGGGGAGCTCCACGTTATGGGGAGCCCCCCAGCCTAACAATATCCGTCAGCAGCCGCCCAGAATTGCCGCATACATTAGATGCGACAGATCTGGGACTGTACCCGGCTCTTCCCGATTTGCCCTGGTGCGTTGGCAAATCGGGGTAATAAGGAGTTATTGGCAGCCCATAGCTGCCAATAAGTCCTAGATTAATCATGTCAGGCGTCTCCCCGAGAAACCTTCCATGATTAATCTGTAAGTGACAGTAAATAAACACACACACACGAAAAATCCTTTATTAGAAATAAAAAACACTAACAAATTCCCTCATTACCAATTTATTACCCACAACAAAGCCCTCCTTGTCCGGCGTAATCCACGGTCCTCCAGCGTCGCATCCAGCTCTGCTGCATGCAGGTGACAGGAGCAGCAGAAGACACAGCCGCTCCTGTCACCTCCACGCAGCTAATGAAGAGAGCCGTGTGATCGGCTGAGCTGTCACTGAGGTTACCTGGATCCAGCGGTGGATGCAGCGGTGGCCGCGGGTAACCTCAGTGACAGCTCAGCTGATCACACGGCTCTCTTCATTAGCTGCGTGGAGGTGTCAGGAGCGGCGGTGTCTTCTGCAGCTCCGGTCACCTCCATGCAGCAAAGCTGGAAGCGACGCTGGTGGTCCGTGGATTACGCCGGATATGGAGGGCTTTGTTGTGGGTAATAAATTGGTAATGAGGGAATGTGTTTGTGTTTTTAATTTCTAATAAATGATTTTTTCAGTTGTGTGTGTTTATTTACTGTAATTTACAGATTAATCATGGAAGGTATCTCGGGGAGACGCCTGACATGATTAATCTAGGAGTTATTGGCAGCTATGAGCTGCCATTAACTCCTTATTACCCCGATTTGCCAACGCACCAGGGCAAATCGGGAAGAGCCGGGTACAGTCCCAGAACTGTCGCATCTAATGTATGCGGCAATTCTGGGCAACTGCTGGCTGATATTGTTAGGCTGGGGGGCTCCCCATAACGTGGGGCTCCCCATCCTGAGAATACCAGCCTGCAGCCGTATGGCTTTATCTGGCTGGTATTAAAATAGGAGGGACCGCACGCCGGATTTTTTAATTATTTATTTATTTATTTTACTGCACAGTATAGACACGCCCACCGGCTGCTGTGATTGGGTGCAGTGACACAGCTGTCACTCAGCGTGTGGGCGTGTCTCACTGCAACCAATCACATTTGCCGGTGGGCGGGGAAAGCAGGGAATACGAGATTGTTTAATGAGCGGCCGGCTTTTTCAAAAAAGGGAAAGCCGCCGGAGCAGTGTGAACGCCGTGCAGCGCCGCGCCGGGGATCGGGGATCGGTGAGTATGAGAGAGGGGGGGAAATCACCAGCAAATGAGGTGAGTAATGCGATCAGCTGAGCTGTCACTGAGGTTACCCGGTGGCTGCCACTGGATCCAGCGGTGGCCGCGATTAACCTCAGTGACAGCTCAGCTGATCGCTCTACTCACCTCATTGTGGAGCTGACAGGAGCGGCGGTGAGTAGCGCAATCAGCTGAACTGTCACTGAGGTTACCCGCGGCCACCGCTGCATCCACCGCTGGATCCAGGTAACCTCAGTGACAGCTCAGCCGATCACAAGGCTCTCTTCATTAGCTGCGTGGAGGTGACAGGAGCGGCTGTGTCTTCTGCTGCTCCTGTCACCTGCATGCAGCAAAGCTGGAAGCGACGCTGGAGGACCGTGGATTACGCCGGACAAGGAGGGCTTTGTTGTGGGTAATAAATTGGTAATGAGGGAATTTGTTAGTGTTTTTTATTTCTAATAAAGGATTTTTCGGGTGTGTGTTTTTTAACTGTAATTTACAGATTAATCATGGAAGGAATCTCGGGGAGACGCCTGACATGATTAATCTAGGACTTAGTGGCAGCTATGGGCTGCCAATAACTCCTTATTACCCCGATTTGCCAACGCACCAGGGCAAATCGGGAAGAGCCGGGTACAGTCCCAGATCTGTCGCATCTAATGTATGCGGCAATTCTGGGCGTCTGCTGGCTGATATTGTTAGGCTGGGGGGCTCCTCATAACGTGGGGCTCCCCATCCTGAGAATACCAGCCTGCAGCTGTATGGCTTTATCTGGCTGGTATTAAAATAGGGGGGGACCGCACGCCGGATTTTTTAATTATTTATTTATTTACATGGCACACAGAGCCGCGCGGCAT
The DNA here is from genome assembly GCF_048569485.1 of Anomaloglossus baeobatrachus. Taxonomy (NCBI): domain Eukaryota; kingdom Metazoa; phylum Chordata; class Amphibia; order Anura; family Aromobatidae; genus Anomaloglossus; species Anomaloglossus baeobatrachus. The sequence continues at coordinate 245,598,590 of NC_134360.1, forward strand.
TAAATGAAGTCGGGTGAAGTTCACCTGCTTTTTTGACACGTCCCCAACAACCAGCTAGTCGCTCTGCAGGTCCGGATCGCTGTTAGGTCGTTGGCCAGGTCTGCCTGTTTGACAGCTCACCAGAGACTTTGTAGCGATCCTGGCTAGGTTGAGATCGCAGGTTGGATCCCTAGAAAGTCTCAGTGTGTAAACCCAGCTTAAAGAATGGGATAATGATAACATCCCTGGTGATCCAATGTACTGAATGAGATAATGCTAACACCCCTGGTGATCCAGTGTACTGAATGGGATAATGATAACACCCATGGTGGTCTAGTGTACTGAATGGGATAATGATAACATCCCTGGTGATCCAGTGTACTGAATGAGATAATGCTAACACCCCTGGTGATCCAATGTACTGAATGGGATAATGATAACACCCATGGTGGTCTAGTGTGCAGAATTGGATAATGATAACACCACTGGTGGTCTAGTGTACTGAATGGGATAATGATAGAATCCCTGATGGTTTACTGTACTGAGTGGCATAATGCTAACATTTCTGCTGGATTGATTGAATTCAATGTCAGATTACCAGATTAGGCTATGTGCACACATTGAATAATACGCAATGCGTTTTTGATGCGTTTTTCTGCTAGGAGATGCAGATTTGGTGCAGAAATTTCTGTAACCACATTCTAAACGTGCGCACACACCTTAATCCGTTAGTCTGACATTGAGTTCAATTAGTTCACCTGAGGTGAGTTCACCTGAGGTCACAGCCGGGGTACCATGGGAACCAACAGCTGTGACCCCGGTTGAACTAACTGAAATCACCGCTCTCATAACCGTGGCTCCGTCAGTGTGTCTAGGACGCCGCAGTAAGCGGTCACTGTGACCTCAAGATGTAGTAGAGTCGGGATTGTCTTGGGACATATGGTGTAGATTACGCCGGACCAGCAGGGATGTTTTGGGGTTAATAAATTGAAGAAAGAGGGTGTTTGATTGTTTTCTGTTGTTTTTTTAAATAAAGGGGTTTTCTCTGTATTTTGTGTTTATTTATTTATACTTACACAATTAGTAATGGGGGGGTCTCATATATCCCCTATCCATTACTAATCCAGGGCTTCATGGCAGGTGTGATTTTTTGACAAATCACAGCTGTCATTAACACTTTATATTACCTCAACTGCCATCGCTGCAAGGCAATTGGGATGACCAGGATAAGCATCAGAAATGGTGCATCTAATGGATGCAGCAATTCTAAGGCTGCTATGGGCTGCTATTTTTTTGGCTAGGGAGGGCCCAATAACAATGGGCCTCCCCAGCCTGCAAATACCAGCCCCCAGCTGTCTGTTTTATCTTGGTTGGGTGTCAAAATTGGGGGGACTCCACGCCATTTTTTTAATTAATTATTTAAATAATGTTAAAAAAAATCACGTGGGGTCCCTTGAATTTTGATACACAGCCAAGATAACGTGTTTAGTTGGGGGCTGAAGCCTCCAGATGTCTGCTTCATCAAAATACAGGGGACCCTATGCCATTTTTTCCAATTATTTATTTTTACACTCTACTTCGGGGACCCAGACAGCTAATGGAAACTTAGGAAGTATATTTGTCCTGCTTTTGCAGCCCCCTAATCCTTACTAACAATATTTAATAGCACTAAAGTTTGGGTTTCCATAGACTTATCTGGGGTTTTGGGTCCGGGCTCAAGTCCGGTCCCGAACCGGACTTTCTTTAAGTCCAGCCAGACCCGCCGAACCCAAACACCTTGCGGGTTCATCTATCTCTATGCATCAATCCCATTTACTACTCTAGTGACCACCTCTGAATTCTCTCTGTATTTGCCCCATATTCTTCAGGAGCCCTAACAAAATATTTACAGACAGATAATATCACATTTGTATCCCTCTATATATATATATATGCACCTTAACATTGTAAATGCATTTGCCATTGACGTTGAATGCTGCTACCACTGAGCCCCTGGGGCAGTAAGTGCCCGAATAGGCAGATAAATATTGACATACTATGCAGAATGAAGAGCTCGCACCGTGCGCACATTATATCATGAATTGCTTGGAGAACTTTGTTTTAAAGTTTTCGAGAAATGCAGAGTTTCAATTTAGGATAAAATGTACACTCTGGATTTCTTTAAAAGGTTACAAGTTAAGAATTTAATTAACATTATGGTTACAGTACACACATGCGTTTAGGTGTCACATGGAGTTTTAAACAAAGTTCGCCGACTGTCATGGCGGCATTGGGCTCTGTTCAGATTGCAGATTTTGACGCTGCGCCCGGCGGTTTCTCTGGTGGCTGGGATCAACACAGGCAGACTCAGGCGTCAACCTGCTGTGTGCTGATTCATAGGCAGGCTAGCAAGAGTTAGGGGTACTTTGCACGTTGCGACATCGCTAGCCGATGGTAGCGATGCCGAGCGCGATAGTCCCCGCCCCCGTCGCACATGCGATATCTTGTGATAGCTGCCGTAGTGAATATTATCGCTACAGCAGCTTCACACCACATACCTGCCCTGCGACATCGCTCTGGCTGGCGACCCGCCTCCTTCCTAAGAGGGCGGGTCGTGCGGCGTCACAGCGACGTCACATGGCAGGCGGCCAATAGAAGCGGAGGGGCGGAGATGAGCGGGACGTAAACATCCCGCCCACCTCCTTCCTTCCGCATAGCCGGTGGAGGCAGGTAAGGAGATGTTCCTCGCTCCTGCGGCTTCATACACAGCGATGTGCGCTGCCGCAGGAACGAGGAACAACATCGTGTCTTCTATTGGTGCGACATTATGGAAATGACCGACACTACACAGATCACCGATTTAAGATGCTTTTGCGATCGTTTATCGGTGCATCTAGGCTTTACACGTTGCGACGTCGTTACCAGCGCCGGATGTGCGTCACTTTCACTTTGACCCCGACGATATCGCAGTAGCGATGTCGCAACGTGCAAAGTACCCCTTAATCTCTGCTAGTCTGCTTGCTCCTTTAATCACATGTTTTGGGATGACCTATCACATCTGCTCCCCTCCTATTTATGCTTGTTGAATCCTTCCACCCATGTCAGCTATAGTTTATTCTATGTTGGTCTGTGGGGTGTAGTGTCCCAGACACTCTGTTGAAAGTTGTGCTCAAGTTGTGCCTATTGCTTGGAGCAGTTCTGGAGTTTACCCCTGTTTTTTGTAGCTTCCTTCCTGCTCGTTTTCCTCCTGAATCTCTTAGGCCCTGTGTGCACTCTGCGGATTTACCGCGGATTTTGCTGCAGATTTGCCGCGGAATTGCTGCAGAAAATGTATCTAAAATTGCTGCAGTCATTCCCCAGCAAATCCTATGGGTTTTAAAAAATGCTGTGCACACACTGTAATTTTTTATACCTGCGGATTTACCCGTGGATTTTCCGCTGCAGAATTAATGAGCATGTCACTTCTTTTCCGCAGGTACCTGCATTTTTTGCCATAGATAATAGTAAAAACCGCGGGGACCAACTTGCGATAAATCCGCGGCAAAACCGCAGCAAATCGCAGGTGCGGGATTCTTTCAGAGGTTCAGTTTTTTTCTTAAGAAAATGGCACTTTCTAGTGCGCACATAGCCTTATTGTCTTTACCTCTGTGTGTGTGTGTGTGTGTGTGTGTGTGTGTGTGTGTGTGTGTGTGTGTGTGTGTGTGTGTGTGTGTGTGTGTGTGTGTGTGTGTGTGTGTGTGTGTGTGTGTGCGTGTGTGCGTGTGTTGTGTGACAGAGTTTTAGTTTTCCCTTGCCTGTCTTTATCTGTGGCTTTCAACACACTCCTGTCCTGTCCCTCCCTTATGGGTGGGGGAATCAGATCAGGACTGGTCAGGAAGAAGACTCAGGCCTCTCCACCATCAGGAGTATGCCTGAGATTAGGGATCACATAGTCTTTTACTAGGCAATGTCCCACTAGCCAGATTCGTCCCACCCATAGGTGGTGTCCTTGACTGGAGACTGCCCTTCCCGTGGTTGTTCCTTCCCGGTGAAAGACCTGGCTAGTTTCCTGCCAGCGTTGAGAAACATGTGATGGTGTCTCCGCAGGCCTTCTTGCTTTGAGATTAGGGATAGCACAGGGCCCCCTAGCTTGAGGCTCAGTTTAGGAACTCTGGTTCCCTGTTATCTCATAGTCATCATGACATTAGGATTATAATATCCTGATCACAGGATAGTGATAATAGCATTAAATTCCATCCATTGCTCCCTGTTATCAGCTATTACAGGATGGAGAAAGTCTGTAGGATGGGTAAATGCAGTCTATTAATCTTTAATGTCTAGCATTTCAGTTTTGGAAATGGCTATGGGTGGATCTAGTGCATATAATCTAATACGCTTGATTATCAGTCATTTCAGTTTGGGCAGAGACTGACAGTAATGTCCTTTAATGTTTTTTAATTCGACAAACAATCGGAAGTGTATTAACCCCATGATCCCCATATTATATCTCATATCTCAAGGTCTATTTACAGACAGAAGAGGACCCCTTTGCAATAACAATGTATGGACCCTGCTTTGGAGGTGATCGTTACCCTCTTATCTCTTAAGGCCCAGTCACACACAACGACTTACCAGCGATCCCGAAAACGATGCGACCTGATAGGGATCGCTGGTAAGTCGCTGGGAGGTCGCAGGTGAGATGTCACAGTCAGATCTTACCAGCGATGCAGGAACAATAGGGAATGACTAGCGATCTCACAGCAGGGGCCTGATCACTTACACTAGACCACCAGGGATGTTATCATTATCCCATTCAGTAAACTAACCACCAGGGATGTTAGAATTATCCCATTCAGTACACTAGACCATCAGGGGTGTTATCATTATCCCATTCAGTACACTAGACCATCAGGGATGTTATCATTATCCCATTCAGTACACTAGACCACCAGGGATGTTATCATTATCCCATTCTTTACACTAGACCATCAGGGGTGTTATCATTATCCCATTCAGTACACTAGACCACCAGGGATGTTATCATTATCCCATTCTTTACACTAGACCACCAGGGATGTTATCATTATCCCATTCAGTACACTAGACCACCAGGGGTGTTATCATTATCCCATTCAGTACCATAGACCACCAGGGATGTTATCATTATCCCATTCAGTACACTAGACCACCAGGGATGTTATCATTATCCCATTCAGTACACTAGACCACCAGGGGTGTTATCATTATCCCATTCAGTACACTAGACCACCAGGGGTGTTATCATTATCCCATTCAGTACACTAGACCACCAGGGATGTTATCATTATCCCATTCAGTACCATAGACCACCAGGGATGTTATCATTATCCCATTCAGTACACTAGACCACCAGGGATGTTATCATTATCCCATTCAGTACACTAGACCACCAGGGATGTTATCATTATCCCATTCAGTACACTAGACCACCAGGGGTGTTATCATTATCCCATTCTTTACATTAGACCACCAGGGATATTAGCATTATCCCATTCAGTACACTAGACCACCAGGGATGTTATCATTATCCCATTCAGTACACTAGACCACCAGGGATGTTATCATTATCCCATTCAGTACACTAGACCACCAGGGATGTTATCATTATCCCATTCAGTACACTAGACCACCAGGGGTGTTATCATTATCCCATTCTTTACATTAGACCACCAGGGATATTAGCATTATCCCATTCAGTACCATAGACCACCAGGGACGTTATCATTATCCCATTCAGTACACTAGACCACCAGGGACGTTATCATTATCCTATTCAGTACACTAGACCACCAGGGGTGTTATCATTATCCCATTCAGTACACTAGACCACCAGGGGTGTTATCATTATCCCATTCAGTACACTGGATCACCAGGGGTGTTAGCATTATCCCATTCAGTCCACTGGATCACCAGGGATAATAGAAATAAACTCATTTAATAATCTAGATCTCGGAGGATGTTAGTATTAACTCTTTAACTAATGTAGACCACCAGTGACTTTAGAATTACCCCTCTTACTTAGATATTAGCATTGATAATAATAGTTATTTATATACAGTAATACTGGCATAATACGCCACACTTACACTTGTTAGGAAACATGTACAAACAAAACCAGACATTACATTGTAGCATAAACAACACAAATACTGGGCGTGGGGACACAAGAGCTGACAATCTATGAGGATTAAAGCTTTTTAACCAAAATCATCCGTAATGTCAGCGTTAGGCGAGGTCTAATGATGGGCAGTGCAGACACCTGCCCCAGGGGAACCAAACCTTCCCCATAGACTTCAATGTAACATGCAGCTTCCGATGTACAAAGGGGGAGAGCTGGGGGTCCACACACTGCTCCACGGGGGGCTGAGCTGTGTCCATCACTGAGTGAGACATTCTGCAGCTGGAAAAAGGTGAAGGGTTCTGAAAGGAAGACAAGGGTGAAATAATCTGCAGCAGAGAGGAGGAAGATGAAATAGTCTGCAGATGGAAGGTGAGATGCTCTGGAGAAGAAAAAAAGTGAAATGTTCTGCAAACTGAAAAAACAGGGTGAGAGGCTCAGAGGGGGAGGGGGAGCAGCTTGTAGGAGAAGCAGAGGCAGCCGAAATTCTGCATCCTGGAGGCTGCAGGGAGTGATGCTCTGCAGAGGAGGAGGAGCTACAAGAAGGGCGGGGCCAGGCATCGGCAGGATATAAGCAGCTCCCGCCGCTTTTCCGCCTCCTGCTGCACCGACCGAGCCCCAGAGACCAGCACGGTAAGTGTGACCGGGCCCCGCACCACCAGGGCCCCAGCTCCGGGGATGGGGGAGGGGATCATGCCCAGGAGCGTCCAGCACGGGTCCGTCTCCCCGGGGGGCTCTTGTAATGATCCCACCCAAAGTTTGAGCCTTGCTTGCACCTGTCCCTGCGCAGAGTGATCTCCGCACAAAGGGCTCAGTGTCCGGGGACTTCACCCCGCATTCCTGCCCCCCTCCCCCCTCCAATGGGGCCGGCACACGAGGGGTTAATGCTGTCCATCACCGTCATCTCCACCATCACCGACCCCTCCCTGCTACCCCTATATGCATTGCGAAATCCGCATGAATGAGCGGAGTGATTTGTGGCTGAGCTTCCTCTTTCATAACTAGTGACCCCCCCCCCCACCACCTCGTTGAGTTATGTCCCCTATTTACTGTGCATCCTAGTGTCCTGTGTATAAGGAGCCTTCTTCCCCTCACTGTAGCCCCCACATATACAGCCATCTCTCCTCCTATATACATTGCATCCTAGTGTCCTGTGTATAAGGAGCCTTCTTCCCCTCACTGTAGCCCCCACATATACAGCCATCTCTCCTCCTATATACATTGCATACTAGTGTCCTGTGTATAAGGAGCCTTCTTCCCCTCACTGTAGCCCCCACATATACAGCCATCTCTCCTCCTATATACATTGCATACTAGTGTCCTGTGTATAAGGAGCCTTCTTCCCCTCACTGTAGCCCCCACATATACAGCCATCTCTCCTCCTATATACATTGCATCCTAGTGTCCTGTGTATAAGGAGCCTTCTTCCCCCACATATACAGCCTTCTCTCCTCCTATATACATTGCATACTAGTGTCCTGTGTATAAGGAGCCTTCTTCCCCCTCACTGTAGCCCCCACATATACAGCCATCTCTCCTCCTATATACATTGCATACTAGTGTCCTGTGTATAAGGAGCCTTCTTCCCCCTCACTGTAGTCCTGTCTCCTATACCCAGTGTAGCACTAGTGTCCTGTTTATAGGCAGACCTGTTCCCCCCCCCCCCCCTCTACCCCTGTATACAGTCGTGTCTCCTATATACAGTGCATACTAGTGTCCTGTGTATAAGAAGCTCCCCCCCCCCCCCCTGTATAGTCATGTCTCCTGTGTATAGGGTGACCTTTACCTTGTATACGGCCATGTCTACTATATGCAGTGTATACTTGTGACCACCCCCCCCCCCCACATATACAACCATCTCTCCTTCTATATACATTGCATACTGGTGTCCTGTGTATAAGGACCCCCTGTAGTCATGTCTTCTGTATAGGGAGACCTGTGACCCTCACCCTGTATACAGCCTTGTCTCGTATATACTAGTGACCCCTGACCACCCCCATACAGCCATGTCTCCTATATACAGTGCATACTAGTATTCTGTGTATAGGGATACCTGTGATCCTCACCCTGTATACTCGAGTATGAAATGTGATTTTATTGCCTCTCTCTCTGCCTCTCTCTCTGCCTCTCTCTCTGCCTCTCTCTCTGCCTCTCTCTCTGCCTCTCTCTCTGCCTCTCTCTCTGCCTCTCTCTCTGCCTCTCTCTCTGCCTCTCTCTCTGCCTCTCTCTCTGCCTCTCTCTCTGCCTCTCTCTCTGCCTCTCTCTCTGCCTCTCTCTCTGCCTCTCTCTTTCGTATCTCACCTCTTATATACAGTCACATGTCTCCTATAATCTATGCTCGTATGTATAACCTGCTCTGTATGAGGGTCCCGTGTACTGTATGCCCCCTCCTCACCTCTATACATTGTAGGTCCTTTTTATCTTTCTGATCCCTATTGCTTTGGACCTGTTGTGAGGCTGCAGCTCCCTTTCTGTTCCTGTCGCAGCAGATTGGGGGTTGTAGTGTCTGGAGATCGTCCTGTAACCCAAGCAAGAGAAGTTTATTGCTCATAAGATTGTGTGGCGGATATTTGTCCAATAAACCTATTCTGTTGATAAGGGCCTTCCAGATGGGTGGGGGATGTCCTGACTCCAGGGTCATTGTCAAAGTCTACACCTTCAGCTCTGATGTATTATTAATTACTATATCAGATTCCAAGATTAATAGTAAATTGTGGGGGAGGGGATGCGGCCTGCACCTGATCACTGTGTATAGGAAGTATTAGGTTGGGGGTCCAGGGTCCTGCTCCACAGGGGCCGCTCATCCAGCGAGTATGCTCCACTATATCCTCTTATAACAGATACTTAGTTCCAGTGATGCTGATGACACTGAATTTGGCAGAGTCTGGGATTCAGGAGTTCCCTGGCTGCGGTGAGGTCACTGGAGCGTTCAGATACAATGTATCTAATACTGTGTATAAACACTGCAGCTGTTACAGGATTGTCTGTAGATTATCCTCCACCATGTTACATTGTAGCCGTGTGTCCAGGGGATTTTCTATTCTATCCTCAGTTGTGTGTTCTGGATTATTTCCAGTATTGGATGTCGCCAGCTCTCAGCTATATCCAGATTATGTTCCTTCTCGTCACCTTTTGACTATTAGTAACTAAATGTGAAGTGACTGTTTACACCGATTCCTGGAGAGGAGGATTATGGGTTACAAGACTTCATGATTCTCACGCTATCTTCAGTTTACACTCAGTGTGGGTGAGACTAATGACTTCTCTCCCTGGGGGTGAATGCAGTTTACCTACTGGCAATTGGTTTTCAGAATTCTAATTGGATGATTTTTCAACTGCAGTGTTCTTTTTACACTTCATAAATTGTGCAATAAATATCTGTACATTGCTTGCTGTCAGGAAATGGAAACTTTTTTTTTTTTTTCTTTTTTGACACACATTGCTGACTTGATCAATATTTATAAGAGAACCAAAACTTAATTCCACTTAAAGTTTGGAACCATCTGATTCTTCTCCTGAATTTAGTTTTAGAACTGATCAAATCTGTGAGGTGTGCATGGGGCCTTGGGCCGGAAATTCTTCCAAATCTAGCCTTGCATACATGGCTCATTGTGGAATAGTCTGACTATAGACCTCCATGACACATGGCTCAAACGGTCCAGCTGGCAGGTCAGGTCTATGGTCAGCTTCTATCTTTACAGCTGGACTCACACGAACGTATGTAAACAGTCCCATTCTTGTCCAGGAGAGTAGGACCTTTTTTTTTTTTTTTTTTTTTTTTTTTTTTTTTTTTTTTTAATTTGATTAATTTTAAGGAGGTTTCAACTTTTCTCATGGCTTGGTGCTTTCACTTGGTGCAGCATGACCCCGCTCACTGATTTGTCCAGGCCCAGGTCAGGGTTTGTTGCTGATCGCCCTTTGGAATCCAGAAAGCCGATATTGATGCTTAGGTATGTAGAGGTAGAAGACGTGAACCTTGACTGCAAGTTTAAGTTAATGAATGACTTAATATGCGGCATGAAATGCATGGACTGCAATAACCATGATGGCTGATGCTTGACATTGGTTCCTGCTGACAAATCCCTGACCCCTGTCCCACAGATTCCACCATCTTGTTTTGAATGGGTTGAGACTTGAG